>NW_010206607.1:18045-49911 GCF_000695765.1 Mesitornis unicolor
GTGAAATAGTGTGGTAAAATTTACACAAATTTTTTAGGAACAACCACTGTTTTTCATATGCATACCCAGCTGCCAGCTTTTCAAACAATGTAAAGCTTGAAGGAAGCTCTACTGAGGAGAGGTACAGGAATACGTGATTCTTCTTGTAAGGAAGAATCTTCTTGTAAGGAAGTTCTTCTTCAAGGAGTGGAACTCCTTGCCTCGGGTATTATGGATGCTGCAGCACAGCAGATGGGTGTTCGAGGGGATACAGGACAGGTTCATGAAAAATAAATTTGTTAGGGATACTAAATGCATGGGAACATATGTCTTAGGGAGTTCATGAGCCACAAATTGTTGAAGCCTGGAAGAGCATTTGGGAAAGTACCAGTGTGTTTACCTTGTTCTTGCAGATTGTTTTAGTAACTGCCAGGTGAGTTAGATGGATCTTTGGTCTGACACCATTACGATAATTTTTATTGTAGGGAATGCCTGCCTCAGATAATTTTTTGTATGCACAGAAATTCCTAGGAAATACCAGTCTGTATTTTATTGCCTTCAAAAGCAGTGACAACAGTGTGGAAGATTCAACGTGTTAGTTTTTAATTACTGGTTTATCGAATGCTTCCTTCTTCTTCCATTTTCATTTTTCTCCCAGGTCATACCTGTCATAAATGAATGTGGTGCTCTGTGGTTAAACCTGATGGAGCATCACATTTGCACACTGTCCTCTGGCAGAGGCTGAGTTAGAGAGTGGGATCAAGTAATGGAAAGGTTGCTTTTCCTCTGAGATGACAAAGGTTTCCCAGGGCAAGAATTTCTGGAGAGTCTCTTGGCAGTGAGAAAAAGGTAAATGAGGAGAAATACATTTAGTGCCATTTTTTGTGGCTGTCACTGCAGGCTGATTAGGCGGTAGCTGAACTGGGATGGAAGTGTGAAAGGGAAGAAAAAGAAATCATGGAAGAAGAGTAAATGGTCCCTATTTGCCTCCTTACCTGTTTCCAGAAGCTTCAGTGAGGGAGGTCAGAAGCTTGGTCATAAGCATTCAGCAGAAAAAAGTCAGAAAAAAACAAAGCGGGAGGCACCCCTCGCTGTCTGCTGGTGCGGATGTGGACTGAGGCCTTCTTAATCACTCTGCCCTATGTTTTCTCTGTGAAATGTGATGTTCAGATGGTGTTTCCAACTATGCATCTCACTGTTTGTGTCTGTTTTTCTCCAAATCCTCTCTGGAGAATGCATAGACATCATGGGGGTTCTGGGAAGCTCAGTAGTTTTCTTTTCACTCAAAAGATGCTCCCCTCCCTCCTTGAACCAGCTGAGTTCCCATAGGGGGAGGGTTCTTTCCTCACCCACTTAGATTAGTTATCTGTAGGATGCAGATACTCTTAGCCTGATGCTGTGTGCCGCAACAGCAGCGGCTGTGGCTTTTCTCTGCTTCAGCATGTGTTGCCTCTTGACGCCGCCTCCCCTGAGGGACCATTAGCAGGGTGGAGGGTATTTTCTTTCCTAGAAACAGGAAGAGAAGAAGAGCATGAGAGATGAGAGGCCTAAACAATCTTGATTTAGATTACAGTGTCAGCTCAATGACATCAGCTCCCTTCAGTCTTCCCACCCATTTGCTAGCTCATGGCATATCTGTGTAGGCTGGTGGGGAACTGTTAATGCCTCTAATACCATGCTAATTCTGTGGTGGTGAATTGGGTCCAAAGCAGAGGCACAGATCTGCCGGTCCCACTCCTCAGTTCTGACAAGTCTAGAGTATAGATAATTGTACCTTGTGCTGCCCTGGTAACTTGATATATCTAACAGGCCAAAAAGCACTGGGTCTCGGAGCACTACAGAACTGCTGTCGAGGGATATAGTCACCTGGAAGTCTAGTGAATGAAAAAAACAACCTAAAAGGAGTAACAAATTTTGCAGCTGTTGTTGTAAGAGCTCTCTGTCTCTCTCTTTGTCTCGCCCTCTCATTGCCTTCTCTGTGGCTCTATGGCTACAATATTGTTAAGTTTATGGAGTGCATTTGCATTTAGCAAAACTTAAGGTAAAGTCTTGTTTATATAAAAAAAAAAGTTTTGTGAAAGATTGTCCAAATAAATGTAAAAGTAAAATGGCTAAGAGCTAAGAAAACTGGTTGTATGCTTTATGACTGTAATAATTTCTGAGAAGGATGTACTTTTATTGGTTAGGGTTGGCATGGTCTCTGTCTAAATGAGAGTCTTGAGCTTTGAGAAGAGAGGATTGTAGCTGCCTGCCATGAGATCAGAGCACAAGTGGCACCAGGCAGTGCTATTTGCGGAGAGCTCAATTCTTTCTCACTTCTCAAATAAATCTGTGCTTTTTGGTGTATGGACATGATGGAAGCTGGATAAAATTGCCACAGCACCTAGACCAGTATGGTCTACGTAATTCTCCATATGTGGGTGATGTAGGATCACTTCTGCTCCCTTGTCCACACATTGCCAGCTGCCCAGGTCAGTGTATCTCTTGCAGAAATAGGAAGGTGCTTGTGGAATCAATGAAGGTAATGAATGGGACCCATTTTTCTCCTCCTCCCGCTTCTCCCTCTTTTCCCTCTTCTCCTCTATACATATATAACAATTAATTATTCCCATTAATTATTTCATCCTTTTATTGCTAGCTTTTTCTGAAGCAGTTATTCGTCAAATTTTGTGTATGCTTGGCATGTGGAACTATGCCATTCACTCATGCATGATGTGCTGGGTGCATTTTTGGTACTAGAAAAGGTAAAAATGAATAAAGTAATAAATAAAAATCTTTGATGTATTTCCCCTTGAATACAAGTGTTTTTTAAAAAATAGCCAATAGAGGGGAAAAAAGTGAAAGCCCAGTGTTTCTAAGTCTTGGTAGGCTGTAAGTATTTTCCCAGGAATGGAAAAAAAAAGGCTAAGAAACTATTTTGGTTTCCTTCAGACTGTTCCCTCAGAACCATAGTGCCAGGTGGAAACAGCATGGATCTCCCTGTGCAGGACTCTGGCTTCTGCACAAAGGGAGAAGACTGCAGGTGACAGTTTTATCTGATCACAGACACAAACCAACACAGGTGGTGTTGGTTCCCCAGAGGGGCTGGAGTAAGTTCTGTGCCACTGCATGAACTGCAGGGTTGTGAAACTGGCACTTACCTTTCTGACCCTACAGACAACATCTGCTTACTCAGGCTTCTTGTCTTATTCCTAAAATTACTCTTGCCATAAGCCATGTTTCCTGCCTGTTAGAAGGTGCTCCATGTCTCTGCATGTACAGCAGCGCCTTTAGACTGCTTTTGTGCTATGCAAATTTCTTTCTCAGTGAAATGGTTCACTCTGAGGATTTAACCTGTGGACCTGTGCCAGCACTTCTCATCTCTGAATACATGGATTCTGGATTGAGGATTTGAATATACATTTTGCTTCCTGCCAATGTAACATAATGAAACACACTTCTGGTTAAAAAAATGCCTACAATCTGTGGGATGGAGGTGAGTTCCAGATCCTCGTTCTTATTCAAAGTTTGTGGCCAGACTAATCTCTGTGTAGAAGAAATGGGTAAAACTCATGAGGAGACAGCCAGGAGGTTGTATTTAAAGTTTTTGAGCTTCAGGTCTGAATAAGAATAATGAATAAAACAATGTCAGTTGACTCTCTTATATCATAATTAAGTTCTGAGATACCCACTTTCCCCTCAGAGAAGTGTGGAGGTGATCTTTCTGTCAGAGTGCAGATACGATTTGCCAAGTTACCTTTCTGAGCAATTAATATAAGTGACTTCACTGATAGTTTTGGTATCCTGGTGTACATCTTCCTGCTCCAATTTATTCAGGTTGCTGCTTTAGATTGGTGATCAGAAATTCATGTGGGATGAGATATGCTCAGAATAGAGATATGAGACCTCCAACATATCCATGGATGTACTGGAGAGTCCAGATGCTTTGCTCTGAGCCAATGCTTGGGTAAGAAATTGTGCTATTAATAGAAAGTGTGTTGGTGAGGGCTTTGTTCTTCAGGTGAGGTCTAAATCAAGGCTCAGATTACTTTTGGAGACGCAGGAACCCAAGGAGCTGCAAAGATCTGTCAAATTAGTATTTATAAGCAGCTTTCTACTTACCCAGATTTCATGTGCCATTAAAATTGGATATGCTCCATTCAGTTCCTGAGTGAATTGTTGTGTATTAACCCTATATGCTGTCCTTTGCTGTGTCCCAGTTCAGTGTGGCTTCTGTTTCCTCAGCGAAGAAAAGATTCCTCTCTCTCTGCTTTGTCATTTGGTCTCATAGATACATTCATATAAATCACTATGCATATTTTTGGTGCACATATTACAGTAAGACAAAACAAACTGTAAATAATTTTGCAAAAAAAGGTACAATATAAGTGACTATTGTAATTATCACTATCTTTATATTCTCGGTATGTGTTGTAAATCTCTTACAAAGAGAAAGAGATTGTTGAGATAACCACTTCAGGCAAGAACAGTCTTCTTTTTGTTCAATTTTTTCTCCCAGTCTGGTTCTAATTGCACTGCCCTAATCTGGGAGGGAGTGAGCTGTCCCACTAAACAGCACTAATACCTTTAGATTTTCCTCTAAAGGTAATGCTGTGTTTCTGTGAAAGAGCTGTCAAGTTTTTGCTAGGTGGACATTTAGCACATGTGTCATCATCACAATATTGCAGCTATTCATGTTAGAAACTCATAGATGCTTGTTTAGATGCTGAAGGCAATGCATTAGGAACTGATGGCGACTGATTATTATCCAATCAGTTCCTGATGCAGTATCTGCGACATCAAAAACTCTGCAGTGGTTTTGATTACATCCTATTTTTTTCAGTTGCAGTGTCCCCATTTTATTTCTTTTAAAAAAAAATTAAATTTCAAATGTTGAGGCTTAACAAGGCCAGTGTACTAGGAAGAACAGAAAACTGCTTAATTGCACCACTCAGTTTTTAGGAAATCTTTATCTTTCTTTTATCTAACAATTAATAAGAATAAATATTAACCAAGAATCGCTCTAGGTAGCACTGCTAGAGAGCATTATACCTCTTACTCAAGTTTTACTTTGTTCAAAACTGGTGTCTGTAGGTCGAATCGTTTAACACAAATTAGTCAGCAAGTGCGTTCTGCTTCTCAAAAATGCAGGAAATGATGTAGGCTTGCAGCAGGGCGAGCCTGCAAATTCAGTAAGTGTTTGAGTTGTGAGATTCATGAGAAACTATAACCTTATGCCAGCATGTATGGGCTCTCTGTATGCAGCATTTTGGCAAGGAGAAGTACAGACTTAATGTTACTATCCTATTCTGCACATGTTTTCTGGATCTAGAAAAAAACACAACATTTAAAAGCAGTAATCTGGTTTCAGACCTGAGTCTTGATAGCTAGCCTCTCTGTTTCCACTGGATGAGTATATGCCAGGTGTGTCAGTCCATTTGCTATAGATCTTGCTGTACTCAGAGCAGGTAACTCACACAGCATAAGCAGAATGTGGTCATCACAGCCCTCTGACATCAAGATTGTCCTTTCTACTTGAAAGAATGCAGTCAATGATTTTGGAGATAGTTGGGTTTTGTATTTCTGGTACAGGCCTAAAAAGAACTAATCTGGAATGCATCTGACCAATTAATTTAATTAAGTTCCTCTCCTCTGTAGAGGTGCCCTGGCTACGTCTAACCCACAGACTGAGGTTCAGTGCCCACTCACGTTGGTGAGGTGAGCTGAACATTAGGCCTGATCGAACAGTATTCGAACATATTTTTTTTCTAATACCTTACATTATTTGTAAGAATCGGCAAAATGAACCTGAAATGAATCTTCAGATTACAATATGTACTTGCCAATTGTTGAGTGCCAGTCCATAGCTCTAGGTGCAGGTGTTTGACTGGAGCATATGCTGATCTTTAGAAATTCTACAACATTTTTAGGAAGCCATATATAGTTATATTCATGAGGTAAGTCATTTTGATATTGCTTCAGAGTTGCAAATGCCATGCAGTCTACTAGATTTGGCTGTTAAAATATTCTGCACTATTTTATGTGCACTGGCTATATGTAATACTCCTTTCTTCTGGGTATCCATAGGCTGATCTAAAGCCATCGTGCATTGATTTCAGTGTATTTGGGTTGGGCTGTAAGTAACAAAGTTGCAAGCACTGCAGATGTGAATAGCAATTTTATAATTGTGGCTACGGAGGTGGCATATTTGTTTGACAGCTTAGGAAAACTATATGTGAGTGGCATTTGGTAGCAAGGACGGTCTCTGCTTTCCATAATACTGGATATTTGCTTCAGCATAACAGGATTTGTGTCTGATTGCTTGATAGCTAGCTAACTGTAAGGATCTTTGCTATCCAACCAAAGGTAGTGATGACGTTATTGTGAAACTGTGATGATTTCTTAAATTCCTGGGGTTGAATTAGAGACAGCAGATACTGCATCAATTTGCTAATTTATAATAGTATTTTAAAGGTAAGAGCTAACTGAAAACTACATAAAGGTAGACTGTACAACTCATTTTCCAAACATTGCATTAATGCTTGATAACATAAATCAGGACATAGATATGATAGCTGTGTTTCTTGAAATGGTAGGTAATCATTTGTTCCTCTTCAGCATGTGAACTGCAACTTTTAAAAAGTTACAAGAATCCTGACTGGTTTGAGTTGCATCATAAACACAGGAGATATTGATTGAAATTGTTTTGGATAATGGAAATTCAACATAGATGGTGGTTATGGTGGCACACTCATCTTCGAACTTGTGACAAGACAGGGAGGAAGTGAAATGTCTGGGCACAGAACTTTGTTTATCTTAAGACACTCAGATGTGAAAGATTAAACGCAGAAAAGACATGGTCTGCCCTCCAGTTCAGTGCTGGACCAGTGTTTTCAGAAGGTAGTTTTACACGTAACAGTGTCAGTGGGGCTGAAATGAGATGTGATGTCAGAAAAATCGGTTAACACAGTTAACACAGAGACTGTTCTGCTGCTGTGGGATGCTGGGAAGGTAGGAGTTACCAAGGCAAGGTTTGGACTTCAGTGCCCTTCGTGGTTTGAATAAACCACGAGGTTAATCTTGTGTGCATGGTGCATTTGGATTTTGTGTACTGCAGCAGTATCTCTTGGTTCTGTAATTTAGGCGCCATGCAGGTCTGCTAATCCATTAGAGCAAAGAAATTGCTGTGTTTAGCATAATCCCAGATACCACTGTGAGAGAGTTATTAACTGCTCACAGTTGCCAGCTGAGATTAAGCCAATTCACAGCCATCCAGGTTATGCCTGCAAGTGGATTCATGTCAGCTAAGTTGCTTCCCCGAATGTCCTACACAGGAAAAAATGGCATAATTCCACAGACAACACCTGGTACTGTGAAGATCTGTCATTAAAACATTTAGGGTCTCTGTGCATCTTCTCTGAGAGAAGTATTATTAAGCAACTCCATTTGTTGAACTGAGACTTAGTTTATTCGGTGATCTTTGGCATGCCCCAATCTGCATGTAAACTGTTAAGGCAGACTTGTTCTTTCTGGTTCAGCCTCTGCTTATTTGGCTTCTCTTGAATAAGAATACAATAAAATATAAGTTCAAGAGAGCTCTAACTGCTGAACAAAAAACATTTATGTAAAGCATCTAAAAATGATGTGAATGTTTCTTCAGCTTCTTACACTTACCTCTTGTTATGCTCCTGTAACTCTGCTGATCAGTGCTTTCAAACTAGGGTAGCACAGCTGAGCAGAGAACTATAACCAAATCCTGCTTTTGTGTTTGGTCATTATGGAGCTCTGTCAGTGATTCTCATGTGTTTAGAAATAAAATGCCAGAACTGCACACAAGAACAGACAAGAATCAAAAAAAGAAGTTGGATGTACTGGAGACATTTGATGAAATTATAAGAAGAAAAGTAGATACTGAGATATTGTTCTGAAAAAAAGCCCTAAGAATGTTTTCTGAAGGGTGAAGTAAAATACAAGCTTGTTTCCTTGAGCTGATTACCTACAGAAGATGGTAAACAAGAGCCTTCACTTTAGATTTCAGCGTAAGCTGCCAGGTGGAAAAGGACCTGGAGGTGCTGGTTGGCAGCTGTCTGAACATGAGCCAGCAGTGTGCCCAGGTGGCCAAGAAGGCCAATGGCATCCTGGCCTGCATCAGGAATAGTGTGGCCAGCAGGACCAGGGAAGTGATTGTGCCACTGTATTCAGTACTGGTGAGGCCACACCTTGAATACTGTGTTCACTTTTGGGCCCCTCACTACAAGAAGGACACTGAGGCACTGGAGTGTGTGGGCTCCCACACTTCTGTGAGAGAAGGGCAATGAAACTGGTCGAGGGTCTGGAGCACAAGTCTTATGAGGAGCAGCTGAGGGAGCTGGGGTTGTTTAGTTTGGAGAAGAGGAGACTGAGAGGAGACGTTATCGTTCTCTACAATTACCTGAAAGGAGGTTGTAGAGAGGTGGGTGTTGGTCTCTTCTCCCAAGTAACAAGCAGTAGGATGAGAGGACATGGCCTCAAGTTGTGCCAGGAGAGGGTTATATTGGATATTAGAAAAAATTTCTTTACTGAAAGAATGGTCAAGCAGTGGTCCAGGCTGCCCAGGGAAGTGGTGGAGTCACCATTGCTGGAGGTGTTCAAAAAACGCGTAGATGCTGGGACATGGTTTAGTGGGTATGGTGGTGTTTGTTTGACTTGGTTGGACTTGATGATCTTATAGGTCTTTTCCTTATAATGATTCTGTGATTCTATAATTTGCTGCAACAGCAGAATACTGTGGCAAGGAGTGCCAACTGTTTTTATCCTTTAAGCCCAATGGGCACTATTCTGCTTGCAGTATCTTAAAGAAAACTAGTGTCAGCCTACTCACAGTATGTCACTGGGGGTGCATTGCACTCTGCATTAAGAGGGCTGCAGACTGGGTGTAACAGAAGAAGTGCTGACACCACGTCTGCACACCATGTCTGCTTTGTGAGGTTCTTCAGGGCCACTCCTCTGCAGTGTGAAGGAGACTGCAATTCCTGGTGAAATCTTTACCCGACCTGAGCCATCCGGTGTGTGTTTGGATCAGATGTTCATGCAAGGTTGGCTTGCTTTCCTTACCTTGCATATTAAAACCATGAGGCCCACAGAATATAGCCTGTACCATCACTGATGTAAAACTGTTGATTTTTCTCTGGGAGGAATCCTTTGCACAGTGCAGCCTTGGCTGCCACATACTGGCAGGGGAGCGACTCAGAAAATCCTCAGAAAAACCAGCCTTCCACTGGAACGAGCCAGAGGCAGGCTTGGCAGGTGGTCTGATTATGTGTGCTCAGCCCGTTCAACAGTATTTGCTGGACAAAAGAAGGCATCAGGTGATACAAAAAGTCCCAAAGTTCCAGACGAATACAGACATGATCAGACTTTCTCATGTGTTGCATATCTGGGAAAGGGGAGGAAAGCATGTGGCTAAAGAAGACACAAGAGCCAGAAGGCGTATCTCTTCTGTTGATTCTTGTATGGGAGTCTACTAAACACAACACTACTGCGAATTCAGATTTCTTTTGTGTTTCTTTTGCAGTACTTCAACTGTTTCCAATTGGTGACAAAAGAGTTAAAACCACATGGGGTAAATTCTTGTAACCCCTCTTCTTGCTCAGTCATTTCTGACCTGCCGCTTTTTCTTGCTGCCTTCTCTGTATGCAGTGCTAGCTATGATGCAAATACAATTTTGACACAGCACTGAAACCATAGTCGAACAGCAGTGGATGGCGGATGGCTGTTATACTGCAATTTTTGAAACTGGAGCCGTTTAGGCATCCAAATGTATGTTTGTAGAACTTCTGTGGAAAAAAAGGCTTCAAAGGAGCAGGAGGAGACTGTTTCTAGATAAAAATTTAGACAAGCATTACTACAACATGTGTAAATAGATATAGATTAATACTATGTACAGAAGGTACCTACACAGTTTAGATGTCTTTCCAAGGATAAATATCCATTTTCCATTACCAGCAGGTGAAAAGTTGTTCCTCCTAGTGAAAAGGTGTCGCAGGCTACAGATTTGGAGTACCTTTCACTTTTGTATGGTGCATAAAAACCTTTTGGTATAAGAATGTTAATCTTGCTCTAACGCATGTAATCCTGTGATTTAAAATCTGTCTCACTCTGACACTTTCTGATTTTTCATTGCTGGAGTCTTCAACCTTGATGATCTTTTGACATAGCTTTTTTTTTTTTTACATGGAAATAATAAGATTATGAAATGAGTGTAAGACTGATTAAAAGAGAGTTTAGAACTTCCAGCTCAAAGATCAAACAATCAAGCCTCAATATTTTTTCCTATTGTAATTTGTAGTGAAAATGTGTAATGGAAAGTTCAGATGTAATGAAGGTTTTGATTACATTCTAAGTGTGATAAATAGTACGTGGTGCTTCAGTTCTACATGGTGCTAAAAGTAGAGAGTCATACTTCTTTTAAAAAAAACAATAAATAATAGATAGGCAGTATTTGAAACCTGGGCAGCCCTATAGGAAAAGAGATCTCTAGTGGTTGGTGGCAGTCATCACAATGTAGAGTAGGTGCAGCTGCAGAAGAGTTATGTTGCCAGTTTGCACATTACCATTACTGGTGGCAAGTGTTTTCAGAATTTTCTCTCTCTTTTTTGTAAAAAGGGATTTTTTAATATGTGCTATTTGATTTTCCACTATTCCAATATGATAGGTTCAAACTAGCTCCCTAGCTTTAGTGCTGGGTGACAAATCTTTATGTCTTGTTTAAAAATATTTGCTAATAAATGGGTAGATGGAAATAGGTCATTAGAGGAAGGGTGAAAGGTTTCTGGAAGAATCCCACAGAGAATAATGCAAAAACTTGTATTGATTTCACTGGGGCCCAGATTTTATCCAGAAAATATTAAGTGCACGTTATTGGCATTGGTGTAATTACTCCAGTTCTACGATAAGATCTTGAAACTTGCAGAAAAATTCGCTTTTCTCTTTCGTGTGTGACATTTTAGTTAATACAGTGGCAGCGTTCTGAAGATAAAGGTGTGAAAGCATCGGCAATTCTGGCAGCATGACAAGGCAAGAAGTATTTAGAATGATGTCAGCAACTTAAAACATACAAGATGAACTGAAAGGCCCTCATAATCAAAAAAGTAACAAAAAATTCACATCAAAATAATCAAGGGAGTAAAATTTTAGCTTAGCCTTTTGAGCATCGATTTGAGTCAGTTCTCGGAATGCAGCTTTGATTTCTTTCTCAAGGCTGGATTTGCCAGCATATCTTCTCTTTGATGCATTTCTTTATGAATCTAAATGGATGGGCAGATTGCGTATTATTTATCAACAGCATTTTGGGAAATGATATGGCACCGTATTCATATCTCTGCAGGACTTGGGCTGACTGAATAATTGAAGATGGATTTAAAATATTAGAGTGGAATAGTCAGATAATATTTTTTTTAAATGTTACAAGGTAACTGATGTTTTTATTGCACAGCACATTTTATAGCTTTTTAAAACAGTCTCTGTGAAGATACAGTAGACAAGAACAACTTGGCTTTAAAAAAAAGTAAGGATAATTTATAAGAGTCTGACTGAGGAAAATGTGTTGGTTCCAATTGCAATTCTGTCTCCAGTCCCAGAACTAATATTTAAGGCTTGTGTTGAAACAATCATGATATTGAAATGAATGGAGCTTCATCATTGTTTTGAGTTATTCTAGGATACCACCACAATTTTTATTTGCAGATGCTGACATGCCAGTTGTACCCTCATGCACAGTTATCAGCCATAATCTCGGTAGTTGCACATGCTTGCCCTTATCATTTGTCAATCAACACTTGTCTGAGAAGAACAGATTAAACTCCTACATTTATTTCAGTCTTTATGTGAATTCAAATCTAGAATAGAGGTGGTAACTACTGGATGTCTGCTGGGAAGTGCTGGTAACTGGCAAGTCACATCGCAAGGCTGTTGTGCAGAGTAAGTATACATCTCTAGTAAATGGGTACAGCGGAGATGTAAAATGAAGAAGGAATTAAAAAAGTATGGGAATCACTTTGGAATTAAACACATCCAACTGATCTTTTTCAGTGAGAGGTGAAGCACAGCTGCTGGATTTTGTGGAGTTATGTGATGAGAGCTCAAACTGATCCTTTTCCCTGCCTCAGTGTTGTGCTCTTGCCTGTTCTTTTACCTATGTAGTATTTGCTTTATGTGTCCTCCTCCTGGAGTAGTGCCTCTGCACTTGAAAAGAGTAATGTCTTTTCCTTTGCTCCCTTCCCATGAAGCTTGTAGAAAAGCAGCAAGATAACAGAAAGAGGCAGTTTGCCTTCCCTGATGCCCACAGTAGCTGAGGTAAAACCTAAGGGACATCCTTACAGCCCAGGTACATATATGACTTCTTAGTAGGATTGCAAGTGGATATGATGGGTCTTCAAAGTGACGGGTATTGTATGGAAGTCCTCTAGCATAGCATTAACTAAGATCAAAGTCCTTATCTAACTTGCAACCCAGATAAAAATTGTGATCCTCCTTGCCTCTGTCTTCTTGCATGAACAGTTTTGCGTCACCATTGATGTCCTTTCATGCCAAGTTGTCTTCCTATCCAGCTTTTATGTCAGTTTTGTTCAGATGGAATAAATTTTCCAGTCTGTAGGCACAAATTCTGGTACACAGTCACTGGGAAATGTTCTGGTCCTGTCCAGTTCAATGTTACGTTAACTCTGAGAGGATACGTGTGCAGTCAGCTTCTCATGAGCTTTATTTGCATTGCCTGTATTGTCCTGTTAAAACTGCGCACCCTCGCTGTTGCTACATGGTGTAGTTCACAGCGTCATCACTTTTCTGTGAATGGTGATGAAAATAAGGCCATGTGTAGGTACGGCATAGGATTATTTCTGTGCACACATAAGCTTTTAGGAATGCATTTCTGAGCAGGATTGACACCTTGATGTTTCAAGAACACTTGAGTTGCTGCCTTCCTGAGCCACAATAAATATTTGTCCAACTATCAATCTGTTGAATGTCATTCAAGTAAGATGAGCTAAAACTTCCCAAATATCAGATAATTCTAGGAATATTTTCAGTGAGAAAAGAAGTTATTTTTTTCCATTCATGAAGGCCTGCATTACTAGGTATTTTTTTATCTGGAAAAAAAAAAAGTTCTTTTCCAAGTGATTTATTCTTGCTGCTGCTGTGTCCAGAGCTTGATTTTAGAATGTTCACCAACCAAATAGCTCTTCAAGCATCATAATTTAAAAAAAAGCTGAGGTCATCCAGCACTGCATGAACTAATCACCTGTGAAAACCCAGTTGTGATTCAGGTTCAGTTACAGTAGGGGTAGCCTATTAATGGTATACTAAGCCCTCATAGTTGAAATATATCCTGTAATAACTTTTTCTGCTCATATACAGATGTTAAAAGTAGTTTTCCAGTGTCCAGTACATTAATTTATGTAGTTTTTGTCCTTTTGTTTTGAACTTTTGGCTCATGAAAATTATTAAGGAAAAAGCTGACAGTCAGCTACATTCAATTTAGGCAATTTGGACTGAATTCAGCTCAACTCAGTAGAGATGCAGAAGATGAAGAACTGTATACTTTATAATTACTGTGTATAAAGATGCCAGATTGTAGAATCTCTGCAGGTAATTGTGAGATTGCTATAAAGACATCACATTTGCCTGCAGAGATTTCCCAGTCTGCGACTTTTATCCAGGTTGAAGAAGAGAAAGAAAGATTTTCTTTCTACTAGTCCATGTAATATTTTAAACTGAATTTTGAATTAGATGTTGAAGAAGGTTCTTTTGTTGAAAGTCCAGATGTGATTCCTTAGAAGTTTTCAAGAAGACTAGATAACTATATTGATCATAATTATCTATTGTTTGGTTTCAACATACATTCACAGTCTGTGTGCATCCCTGTCTTCAAAGGTTGCGTTGCAAATGCCTCACAATCACCTGGGACTTGATCTGACTGAAACTGAGAAGACAACCTTTCCTCTAGATTTCTGTGAATGAGTACTTCTTTGCCCTGAGTCTGCTACTTCTTTTTTGTCTCTAATAGAGCAACTGTAATTTTCTCCTTTCCTTCTCAACATACATTCTGGTTGTCATCAAATGGCAGTGATTTATTTTCTGTAGACTTTTCTCTCTGTCCTTTTTTTGTCTAGTATTTGGTGTCTGGAAAGAAAGGACAAAAAATTTTCAGTCTCCTACAGTCTTCATCACCACCCGTTTGACTGCTGCAGCCATGTGGAGGTTCTTTGGTGCTAACCTTCTCTCCCCTTCAGTCAACATAATTCTTGCCTCCTTTATGACTCTCCCACTTGTTATGTCTTGTTGTGCATTTTTACATTTAAGTTGTGCATTCTTTGAGGCACAGATTATGAATAGACTTGTACTGTGCTGGTGCTTAAAAAATGAAAAAAACACAGACAAATGAGAGGAGATAATTGTTGACTGTGTAGTTTCTAACCCGTATGCTGATTCCAAAGAGCAAGAACAAGAAATAAAAAAAGAAAAAAACCCCTACTTTAACTTACTTTAATACCCTTTTTGTGAGCTGCAAAAGAGGCTATAAAAGCTTCAGATTAATTTTCTCAGTTCTGGTGTGGAGCTTTCATTTTGACATTTGTTTTTGCCAATGCTAAGTGATCCAAAGAATTTGAAGGATGAGGAACAGATCTTTGGTGTCTTTCTCTGTGAAAAATCTTTAATGTCCTTTAGAGGGACACTAAAGACCATTATTTATTTCCCTTTGTCATTTGGAAGTGAAAGGATGTTTTGTACCAAATTCTTGAAAAATCCATGCAAAAAAGTCTCCATAAGGTGTGACTCATAGTCACTGCTTTTACAGTATAAACTAATGAAAACCAGCTTGTGTCCTTGCTAAGCAGATTATCAGGAGAGGTTGAAAAGGTTCTTTCTAGAGAACAACTCATTCTCATAATTTTTTTGTAATGCTTTTGTAAAGCCCTAGGAAAGTGGAAATGAATACAGAGAGACACATTTTCCCGTCACCACACCCTGCAGTATCAAAGATGGCAGCTTGTATTTAGTAAAAAGAAATTGAGGTTATGGAACATCTCAGTTTAATCGTGACTTTTCTGTGTTCATTCTTTGTGTTCAGCCTGGTAGTTACCTTGTCCTGTCTGCTCTGTCCCTGCACATGTGCTGCCCTTTCTGACAGCTGCTGGGGAGGCCTTGCATAACTGGGGTTGCGTTGTACCTGCCCTGTGGTGCCTTTCAGCACAGCATCCTCTCACTGCAACTTTTAATATAGCCAGCAATAATTTTTGTAGAGGGAATGAATGAATAAATGTATAAAAGAGAAAAGCTCTCCTCAATACCAGAAAGAAACCTTGCTTCTATTGCTGTTGCCGAGAGCTCTGCACTGACTGCCTGGGATCTAGGATTTGACTCTCCTTGTTTAAAACAAACAATCAGACAAAACTTGCAAAACACCCCTGTGAAATTATTCAGTCTATTCTACAAGCTCATGAGTGTAGAGTCAGCCAAATTCCATTTTAAAGGGAAATGAAAATTTGGACTGAAAACTGTGATGCCATGTTTCAAGACAATGAAATTAACTATTGTGCATCTCTGAAAAAATGTATAATGAGCCAGGAGACCAATCTGTTGCTGCATCCCTTTGTATCCCTTTGATGTAAGGGAAGAAAAAATGGCTTTGTATGCTGATTCACTTGTAAGCACAAAGAATAACTTCATCCTCAGTCTCTGAAACTTTCTGATTTATAGTGAATTAATAACCTTAGTAATTGCCACCTAGTGACTTGAGGGTATTGCATTAGAAAAATCATCATCGTAAAAGTGTGAAAGACAATACATTTGTATGCATTTAATGATGAGTCACTATTGATGGGTTGGTTTTAGTATCTTTACTATTATTATATTTCGGTTTATGTTGTAGAATGCCTGTTCTGTTATTTTACTCAGATGTACCTCTGGTGGCAAAGAAAATAGAAAACTTGCACAGGGCTTAGCTGATGCTCTGACTGTTATTTCCTGATGATCTACAACAATGGTTATTCGGTAACAGCTGGGCCATGTCTTCTTTAGACAAAGCCACTGTGGGGCTGAAACCTCCCATTGCTGAAGCATAACTGTTTCCCTGGTAACGGTTAACTAGCACGTGTTTTATTGTTTCAGACTGCTTTCCTAGGGTATTTGCAGGTGGTAGAAGATGCTTTCTTAAAGAGGGGTCGTAACCTCGTGAACTTTCAGATGTCGCAACAAATTGGGGGACAAAAACATTTTTTTTTCTTTCAAATGGATTAAGTAAATCTTATTATATAGCCTTTACGAGACAGATGTAACTCACAGTTTGATTTTCAGCATTATATCCAGATGCTGATACAAGCATTCATGCTGTCAAAATTTTGTTTTCAGAATGTGAATTAAGACCATATTCCAATAAGAAAATGTTAAATAAACACAGTGAGAATGTGCAGACATTAAGATTACTGTGACTTCCTTTTGTCTTGGGTTTATTTTAGCTGTAGTTTTTTTGCCTGTATGTATTTCTCTTGAATTTGATATTTCATATTTTTATCTTAAAAATGCACTTGGATCTACCAGAATTCTTAGGTCAGCTAGATCTCAGGATAAATACAAAATTATCTGTGAACCTGTAAAGGTTGGCAACAATGGAAAAATCACTTCCTTGGTACTTTAAGTTGGAAAGTATAGAAGTATACTCATGATGCACACATACAGGCAGAGTATGCATCTGTAGGGAAGCAGAATTCTGTGCATAGGAACTACATCCTCATTTTTTCCTATACCAAAATTAAAAGTACCTTAAAAATGTACTTACTGCATTCATCCCAGAATTGTTCTGTGGTACACAGGAATGTTTCAAGTTACAGAGTTGTTTGTTAAGAGGAGACAGTCCCAGGACAAAAAAATGACAAGAAGTAACTTGTGACATAGGATAAAAATGCGGTTAGGTTTTAATAAGTTCAGCAAAATCCATTCATACTCTAATGGGATGAAGAGAGAGCTCCCTCTCCTGTCTGTTTGATAAAATTTATGGAAGCTACTTGCATGTTTACTTTGATGACGGTATAAATAAAAATAATGTTTAAATGGCATTCTGTGAAACATGTAATGAAAGGCTTCATCCCTTTGAAAAGAGTGGCAGTTGTTAAATCTGACATGATCCTTTTTTTGAGACATTCTGAAATTACTCTGTTGTGTTGGCAGTGTGAAGTCTGTTTTGAAAAGGGTACTATGTAATCAGAGTTTTGTTTTGTATGGTGTGCTCTACTAGGCATGAAACAAAACTCCCAAGCTCGTACAAGAAACTGTCCTGATTTCAATGAAGTTAACTCCCAACCCAGTAAGCAGGTTCAAGTCCCCAGGATCATGGTTAATAATTCAGTTTTTGTTCTATGTTTTGGTATCAGGGTCTCATTCGTGGAATTTATTTAATGTCTTCTTTTATAGATTCAGTTTTCTCAAAGGTGTGGAAGTGGTAGGTCTTTCTAGGCCAGCCCATGTGCTCCCTTTGTTAGGAAACTTGTAGCTTAGCTACCCTTGGGCCTTGTGCCTTAGCTGTATCCTGGGCAGATGTGGAGGGAGTGAGGACAAAGTTTCTGCTGCTTGCAGCTGGGCAATTCCCAAAGATTTAAACCAGATACATAGTGGTAAAGAATTAGAGGCTACCGGTCATCAGAAGAAAGCAACTAAGTCATATTAATCCCGGCTGAAAACAGTATGTCATTTACTGAAATGCAAATACGAATACGACTGTGGCTACAGATACTGATTTCTTTGTCTGTGAGATTAAACTTAATGGTAAATCTGGTCAGTAACCACAGGGCTGGACAATGTGTCCCTGCCCTGAGCCTGGACTCTTTGGTGAAGTCCCTCTCTGGGGCCTGCCTTGGAAGAGGGAAAAGGGCAGGAAAACGGCTGCTGGGCCAGGGCTCCATGTGCTGTGCAGAGCACAGAGCAGATCAACACAGCCGAGAGGATCTTCAGGCTGTGAAGAAGTCAAGGAGACTTTGTAGGGAGCTGTGAGGAGCTCAGTACCTCGTTCTATTGAGCCCAGGTAACAGAAGGAACATTGCATGTTCCCCGAGATGGCTGTGTAGGTCCTTGGGTTTGTGCTGAATAAGGGGAAGGGAATCATAGCTTCTGCAAGGATACATCATGTCATTGCATCTTTTTTTTACATATGTTCCAGAAATATATCGCTTAATGATTTCCTTCACTTGGGCTTATGTCTGAACTGCATGAAAACTAAATCAAACTGAATTTTTGGACAGATATGTTTTCTGTTATAATCTCTAAAATACCTGTTAGCAGACTTTTGGTTTGGAGAATGGAATCTGATGTGAGGCAAGATAAGGTGGGGAGTAAAGCAACAGGTTGTACAGTCTATTCTCCCCTCCCTTTTTTGAGTGGGTGGGGGAGCCTTAAATAAATTAGCACTTAAATAAATTAGTCACATTTCAGGCCAGAATTTTTGCTTTACAATGATGATTGAAAGAAGGATGAAATAATTAT
This sequence comes from Mesitornis unicolor, assembly GCF_000695765.1. Taxonomy (NCBI): domain Eukaryota; kingdom Metazoa; phylum Chordata; class Aves; order Mesitornithiformes; family Mesitornithidae; genus Mesitornis; species Mesitornis unicolor. Next base: position 36,514 of record NW_010206607.1, read on the forward strand.
CCTCATTGTTTGCCTTACTCAAACCAAGGTTTTACTACACAAACCAGATAAAACCATTCTGAAACACAGACTGCCTCATACAAAATGCCCTGAGCTATATTCTTCAGGATCCTCACATTGGTTATGGCTTAACCTTAAGATCAATGTGATATAGATTAATAAGTAATTATAATGAGAGATTTTTTGACCACATGCTTGTTCTGCTGCAGGTTATCTGGCAGCAGAGTAAAAAAAAATTAATAACCTGTGTGTAGTCAGACTGCCCTGCATGCCTGTGACTCTGTTTCACTATAAACCAGGATTGATTCCTCCCCATTCCCCATTTAGTACCAAACTAGTTTTAAGTCTTTTATAAAACAACTTTGATTCAAGACATAGCAATGAACCCACATTGAATTAATTATATTCTGTAAACTTCAAAACTCAGTTAAGTAATTTCATTTTTCATAGTTCTGCATAAAAAGCAAACAGGGCAAGGACAGAGGCTTGAGTGTTGGCAAGAAAAAGGTTGTACTTTGCTGTATAATTACTATCTCATTAATTCTAACTGTTGAAGAGCAGCTGCTAACTGTTGGTACCAGTTTGTTTACTTTATGACTAAAACAATGTTCTTGTTTAACAAATGAATTGACATTATTTTTTTGGAAGAAAGCATTAAGAATATTTACAGTGCCATAGCAATGATTAATATCAGTGCCTGCCACACATTCGCAATAACACTACATTTACCAGCAAGCTCCCCCACCCCCAAATTTAAAAGCCCAGACTTACCAGTAAACATGAGTACAAGCTGTTAACATTTTATTTGTATTTCTCCGGACTTCAGTATTGCTTTCAGGTCTGCTCCCTAACATTTGTCATCACTTCAGATACTTCTGTACTGGGGTAGGTGCTGACTGATGTGAGTCTGGAAATTACTTAAAAAGCAAAGCCTGGTAAAAGCTGCTTTATGCTCAGACCTTTCTGCCTTTGCTCACAGTTACTTTGCTAAAGCGATCCTCGGACTGGGGCAGTAATTTAAGAGAAGATTAATTTTTCACTGACTGCAAAAGAAAGCGAATGGAGAGGAAGACTTCTTTCCTTGCTCTCAAATCCCCTCTGAGGTCCCCAAACCCTGGTGCTGACACTAGCACGGGGGCACAACTTCCTAGGGTCAGGCCTACCGTGCTGCCGGCTGCTCCCAGGATGTCAGCGTCCAAGTTGTTTCTTAAATAGAAAAGCATACATCTGCTCCTCAGAAGTTTCAGAAGCGCCAGAAAGATAGCTGAGAATTACAAGTAAAATACAAGTTTTCTATAGGAAACAGCCTGGCAGTCCACACTTCGTTATTCACTTGATAAGCAGAGTCTTTTTGACAGTCCTAACCTTCTAAACTATAGGTCCTGCTGAGCCCAGCATGAGTCAAACGCTGGGTACCATCTGTCAGAGCTTTAGTGTTGGGTTTTTTTTCCCTCTCTCCTCTTTTGCTACAATCTGCTAAGAGGAGTGCGGAATAGAAGTTGCTTTTCTACACTTAAATGAGAAAGTAGGGAAATTCAATAAGAAGCATTAAAGAAATCCTGCTGTTCCCAAAAAGCTTGATAGGCACTGAGCAGGAGAACAAATTATTGTGTGTTCCTAAAGATTTTAAAAACAAATGTACAACATGCCTCAGAAAGTGGAGGAAAAAAATCTGAAACCCAAAACTGAAAAGATGATTTTGAAAAACTAAGTTCTATGAACCGTGGTTATTAGCAAGAGTTTGGAAGTGATGCACAGTTCAGAAGTTTGAGCCATTTTCCTAAAGAAACACTCTTAAAGGATATTTCAAATTTCCCATTGATGGACATTTAATAAGAGGGGCTGGCAAAGAAGAAATGGCCCCCTGCTGCATTGTAAAAGAATTACCAAGGGGACATTTTTATGTCTCATTAGTTTATATTCAGCCTTGAATTGTCACCTGTTCTGAGCTTGATCAAAGTTTGCTGGAACTTCAGAGACACAAATGAGTATTTTTCTCTTTAATACGTTACTAGCAATTCATCAAAACAGACAGGTTTGCGGGTTACTACAGACTTACATGCACACATGGAAATGAGAATATAACACAAGAAGTGTTCTGATTACCCAGTGCTGCATGAGAAGATGCATCTGCAGTCACCTGCATGGCTCTGCAAGTGTGGCCTCCGTGTCTGCCTGGTGCAGCCAGGTATCCACACCTCCTACCTGCACAAATTGCTGGTTTAGAGTCAAATTCCTAGGAAACACAGTGGTTGCTAATACTTAAGAGAAAGGAGTGGAAAATAGTTTCATATTAATAATAGTTATCTACCAGCCTGTGTTTTTTAGGGTAGCCGTGGGACTGAGGTAATTTCATATTAGACAGTGCAGCGTCCGCTATATTAGCTCCATACTGGTGACGCAGCTTTGTATGTCACAGCCATTCCTAATGGGGATATTAGTGGCTTTCTTGTCTTTTTTCCCACTACTTTATAAACTGAAGGAGATGGTTTGCCTCCCAGAAGCTGGCCATGTGACTCCAGCTGGCCATTGGTGTTGACAGTGCTCAGTTTTCACATGAGATTATTCTAATAGACCATAGAAAGTGGGTGCATAATTGTGCATGAATTTTTGTTCAAGGTCTGAATTTTAGAAGGCAAAACCTCTTGAATATCTTAAACAACATGCCTAGGTTTCCTTTTACTGTATTATGTTTTTCTACCTGTTTACTGGCATCGCATTATTTCAGTTTGTGGTTATTCAGCAGAAGAGATATGTGGCTAAATGTGAGCGTAGACTGAATATGTTCTAATGCAATTTTATTGTCCCCTTGCAGTTTCTTTAGTCACAGCTATTCTATATTGCCATTTTAAAAGGTCAGCAGCGTGATTTTAATGAGCGTTTGAGTCTGACCTCATTGCAATTTTATACTTATGCCACTTTGCTTAATACACTGGCAAGTGCTTGGGCTGGCGACACAGGCAAGGAGGTGATCAGCAAGGTTCAGAACGCGGATGTTCACTTTGTCCCTTTTGGTGCTAAGGGTTATTAAAACATATACTTTCGGGTGTAAGGAGGTAGTCTACAAACCACTGTTGTGGCTTGTGTCAGAAGCAGCTGACATAAAGAAGTGACTTTAAGGGCTGATGTGTGGGCAGTTGTACCCAGAGATGTTGTTGATTTTGGACGCCAACTATTACGTGTGGTTTGAAGAACAGCACATGGTGATGTTATGACTTGCCTAATATTAGAAGGCTATCGTGATTGTATGCAAAGTACATATTTTTACAGATTCTTTCCCACAATTATTCTTGTTCTCCTTGCATATGTTTTTTGTTGCAATACAGAAGGGCAAACCAGAGCTGAATCCCTTTGTCCCTGGCACTGGGTGAACACTGATCGGTAGAAAGCCCCTTTCCTGAGGGGTTTCAGTCTAAGAAGCACATGGAAAGCAGAATAGGAAAGGAAGGAGAGAGAACACAATGCAGACAGTGAACAATGTGCTACCAAAAATATCCAGTCAGAGCTGATGTTGTTAATTCTTAATATATATATTGCTATCTCACCATTAATCTGTATTTTTCACAAGTCATACAGTGTGAAGCGTGTGTTTTCCTATTGTGTTAAACAGCTGTGTTAGCATAGCAATACTGTGGTAGAGTATGATTCTGTGGCTGCTTACTCTCTTCAGTGCTTCCTGAGCAGCATTTACTTTTATGTATTTCCTTTTGCCATGAATGTTTTTGACTAAATGTACTAGATGCTGGGTCGTATGTTTAATCACAGAAGTGCTTTAGGCCATGTCTCTTCCAGAAAGAGCCTGACTAGTTGTTTAACTGTGAGTGAGTATAACATCTGACAAGATCCGCTTTTAAAGATGTATTAGGAAAGAGAAATGAAGCATCTCCAGGTAGATAGCTATTTAATAGATGGTGAGCAAAAGCAATAGGATTTTTTTCTCTTCACTCCACATGCACCACAGTAGCAATCAGCCGAAGCACCTGTTCTTTGCATACTCCTGCTGGTTTGTGCTGTTTGGATCTGCTGCCACTGGGCTCCCAGGAGAGATACAGGGGCTTTTTAATGGAACAAGAAACGCTGGGAGTGCAAAAGATGTGCACTTTCACAGCAGTTGCCTCTCTCTTCTTAAAATGACCACAGTTATGAGGTCAAATCACATTCTTTTGATGTAATTAATAAAACTGCATGAGAATTAGTTACACTTCAGCATCCCAGACTGCATTTGTGAGAAAGGGGGGCTTTTCCAGTTAAGTTACTGTGCCTTGTGAGTATTACATTATTCAATTTGTACAAATTTGTGTTAACATTTTGAAGCATTTAAACCAGTGTAGCTGTCACTCTGGGATATCTAGTGTTTAGTAAGTGGCGTTTACTTTAATAAGCTAAAATTTATATTCCATCAGGATTATTAGAAGGCGTGTATGAAGTGCTGTTCATGTTCCTCTCTTGGCAGACCAAAGGGACTTTGCACCCTGGGGTGCAAAAAGGGAGTGAAGCATGCCTGTAATTTTGCTGTGGAGGGGAGTGAGACTGGGAAGCTCTCATACCCTGCTCACCCCTAGGATATCAGTGTTGAATCTTCTCATTTCTTAGCGGTTGTGGACTGAGGAAGGTCCATGCAATAGCCACAGTATGTGTAAGGTTTCCTTGAAGGACAGTGTGGTTTGCAGCACAGATTCCAGTAGATGCCAGTGTGTTGCTTTTTTCCCACCTTCATAAAAAAGGATGGTGAAGGAGATGATGGCAAGAGAAAAACTGTGAATCAGAGCAGTTTCCTAGCACCTGAGCTGTAGAAGAATAGGATTAGAAAGCACCAGCATTTCTGCTGAAATGCTTATAAAAGCCTGAGGAGCTGCTGAGGGACAGAATTTTGTGCTCTTCATGTGTCTTCAGAGGATGTCAGGTGATTTCATGAGAAATACTGCTTTAACATTAGTTTGAATTATGTTACTGTTGCCAGATCTTCCCCATGCTGGACAGATCCATTTAGTGGTTATTATTTATTACTATTATATTAGAATTATGGAAGTCTCTTAGGATTCTCTTTAAATTTTAAATACTCTAGGAAAACCTAACTAAGTCGTGATCCCATAGCCATTAATTTTAGTGGCGTAACTGCCATTGATTGAGTGAGCCTTGAAGCCTCATGCTATATATAACAAGTGATGTTTTTAGAAGACGCAAAGTGAAAATATATTTTCTGAAAAAATACACTAATGTGTCTTTCTCTTTTTAAAGCTAAAATTACTCCTCAAAGCTGACTTGGAAACTGGTTGAGTCAATTTTTCTTTAAATATTAAACCAAATTTTAAAAATCCTTTTAGATTACAGTCTGCATAAATCCCAACAGATATTTCTGATGTGCACTAGAAAAGGAGAGTTTATCTTAATTTGTAAAAATCATTTAATGAGTGGTTAACAGAACCTTAAAATTTGCTGTCAGAATAAAATACACTCTCATGGCATTTATAAAGCACATAAAATAGATGTTTGTCGTATAGTATCTTCTTGTGTTATATGTATCACTTAGTATGGTGTGTGTTATGGGAATGTGTACTTTCTCTACATTTTTCATGCCAGATGACATAAGATTGCTGTTAGAGGTATGGGATGGTTAAATTTACATATGACTGGGGGAAATTACACTGATATTTGACTTTCAGTCTTATGCAAATTACTAGCATCCAATTTGGCAGAAGTAAAATTACTGACCTTTCCAATGTTCATTTGCCTTTAAGTGTCCAGTGGGATCAATGTAGATATTGCTGTCTATATTTTATACCACTGCATAATGTCTTGGATTGAGTTTGAGTTCCTCAGTTCCTACCCATGGATACTGGTAGATATTTTTCACTGCATTATCAGGAGTCACTTATTTCTGATAGAATAATACAATTTTTTTGTGCTTTGTCTTCCGTGAGTTGCTAAGTCCTCTTTAGGAAAAGTCTCTCTTTTACTCAAAACTGCCCTTAGTTAAATAATGCTGAGATAATTTTCATTGCATATAACTTTAAATCTTGTAATCTTCTCTGGAAGTGTCTAAAACATCGAATAGTTTTGAGAAGAGACTTTTTCAGGTGTTCTCCTTCCGACAACCTGAAATTCTCCTGGATATTTTTCTAAAAAGAAACTGAAAATAGGAGCCCAATCCATTTCACTGGTAAATAAGAGCTGGTTTCTAGACTGCAATCATACAATACACAGTTTCAAGTGAGACACCTGGCACTTACACACTCCCTCTTGGAATTTTATGAATAAGGTGGAAAGGAAATTTTAACCATTTGAAGAAAACATTGGTCATCTCAACTAAAGGTAGTCATAGAATTGGATGAGTGTAGTTTTCATAACGAGGTGTGGTTCGTATGGTTTTCATTGTAGTTCAACTAATATCATATTGAATGAGGTGGACTAGAGAAAATAGAGTGTCTTCTAAATGAGTCTCTCAGTCCTTCTTCCATTTTCACTGTTTTGACCCGATGAACCTTTTATTCAAATTTAGTCAATCTTGAGTGTCAATTGTACATTTTCAATTCCAAACTTGTGTTTCATTGAGTTGAATGGTCAGTATGGATAGAAAGGTGTGATTTTCCCCTTAAAAGGAGGACTAATTTCTGAAGTAGCTGTAGTTACAAAATGCTGTTTTCAGTGGACAGAAACGCTGAACATAACTACTTATCTACTTCAGAAAGCTGAAAAAGGTTCTCCCCTCTCTTAGACAAACACGTATCTGACAAGGATGCTAACTTCTGTATCTGACCTTCTCCAAACACCAATGCATTCTGTGGGGCAGACTTTAGGCTAATTCCGATTTCCCCAGTTCTGTGAGAACAGCTTTGGCCGTACATACCAGCTGAATACGTGCTTCAACATACTCAGTTTTCATCTAACATACTGATTTCTTACAATTCTCTTAACTCAAACAAAGTGGTATGGTTTTGCAAGTTACTGTTTTATAAAAACCTCGGCATTAAGAGCAAAGTTGAAAAGAGAAAATCTGCAGAGAGAGAGAGAAAGAGTGCACCCTATCCAGCAACTGACTGACACGTTAGGTTAGAAATAGTAGTAAGACTGCTTTTACCTGTCTTTTATAAACTCACTAATTTTCCTTGTGTTAATAGAGCTAAATCCTTTCCAGACTTTTTGTTTCAATAATTTCTGATGCCCGGTTTTACTTCTGTGAATCTGTGGGCACTAATTTGCTATTAACAGCAATGTTACCTGCTAGAACACATGATGTGCCAGAGTAAAATAACAGGAGCGAGTTATTAACACTTCAAGGTTGACACACCCTTTATCCCAGAATTCGTTCTGTATGTCTTCTTATTGATCTGACTCATGCAGCTTTTTGTCACCTGGGAATTAACAATTAAATGTTTTATTTGACCATTTATCTCTTTAGCAAAATTGTTGCAATCTCTTTGACCTTTTAAAATGTTTATGACAAGGTGTTTGCAGTTAATTGTACTCATAAAAGAGTAAAGCCCGGTTCAGGTCTAATACGTGCAAGGAGCCAACCAAGACTTCTTTATTCTAAGTTATAATGTATTTCATTTATTTGCAATATAATTGAAAGAAATAAAAATTCCCCATATCATGGAGACTGGTACTGGGCACAGTAACTCCTCGTAAGACCACAAAAATAACACTGCTATATTCTCAGTTCCTATTTCTTTTGTGGGGGAAAGTGCCAGCTGAGGGTAGAAATTATCTAAAAACAGAACTGCATATTAAAACTGCGATTTATGGGTAGGTGCACATATGTTTCTTGTCATTTGCTATCAATGCCTGCTGGGCGAACACCTATGTTTGCATTACCTAGGCATTAATTTTGCAATTGCTGTGTGCGATCTAAGTCTGTATAATGATGAAAGCATGGTATATTGGGCTGAGATTGGCAGGTCAAGCCTGTAAATTTTGTTACTCCTGGCAATGCCTTCCCATAATCACTACCACAAAGTGTCCTGACCATCTGTCCAGCTGCTCTTTCCTGTACCACCAACCCATGTCCTCAGAAACCACTCACCTCCAGCGCTTTCCAGTCACACTCCCACTCAGCTTTCTGCAGTCACCCAGTTCCTGCCTATGGCTGTAGACAGAGATGATGATCCCTGGACTCTTTCTTCTGTGCAAAAGGGCATGTTCCAGGTATGAAAAAGGGTTGTAAGGCTTTATCCCAGGGCTGTAAATGCCTGATGGTAGAGGGAGCAGCACTCACCACCCAGAGGCCCGGCTACAGCTAGAGGACTTGCCATGCAGTGCTGCAGATTTGTCAGCGTGGGGACACTATTATAATTTCATCTCCTAGGGCTCTGTGTTGCATGGAGGTCAGGGCAGCACCCATACTCAGCCCCTAGAAGTGCCTGTCTCAACTCTGTTTAGCAGCACTGCTTATGAACTTGCTTTAGGCACCCCAACAAATTGCTCATCGGGTATAAATCTATATCCTGCCAACAGAATTAATGAAGTTACCCTTATTTCCTTAGCTGCTGCACTGGTTTATTCCTCCTACCTTGTGTGTCTGAATATGGCAATCTGGAAATGCTCAAAAAGCATTAAAAGTATGTAGTAAACCACTGTGAAAACAGGGAGCTCAGTGGCACAGCTGTGTGAAATTTCACAAAACAAAACAAAAAACTCACAAATACCAACATTGTGAAAATAATACCAGCCACTCAAGAATCCTTGAATTATTTTCTTAACTAGTAAAATATTTGTGTGTTCACGAGTGACTGACTCGAAAAGTCTCTTTTTGCCATGTATGTACTACTGCTCTCGTGTTATCAGAGTAAAATACAGTTTTGCAACTCTTCCAGCTGTGCATTTCCCACAGCTAACCGAGCACATGTTCAATGTACTTTCCTGTAATTTTCAAGGCCTCGCTTTAAATGATAAGGCCTGAGGTGCTTGGCTTATTCACATCTGCTGCTTTCCTGGAGGTCAATCAAATAGTTCTTCATTCAAGAAGTAATGGGGTCTTACAAAGGAAAACAATTATTTCACTTGAAATCTATTGATCTGGTTTCTGTGGTTCATGTGGTGTTTTGGGTGCAGAACAGTTGCTTGAAACAATTTGAGATCAATTCAAGTGTAACTGAATCAATAGATAACCATAACTGAAATGCACTACTCTGGTTTTTTATAAGAATGTATTTTTTGCTAGCATCAGTAATGTGAGAATGCTAAGAGTGATCAAAACAGAAGGTTGAAATTAGAAACTCTTCTATATTAGGGAGGAATACTATTTCTAGAACCAAATTTCAGTCTAAAGGAAAGCTGAGACATGAATAGTGTTATGAAAACAGTGATTTGTTATTTTTAAAAGCATTTTTGTAAAAGCTCTCCAAAGAGCTGAACTAATTTCTTTTCCTTTCTGAGTATCAAGTCATCCAAAGTTAAATTTGCCAGATTTATGATACTGTACAGAATGTTGCTATCTTTAAATAACGTTGCTGCAAGAGGGCACATCTACATTTTTAAATTAAATTACTTTCACAATAAATGCCGGTGCTGAAAAGTTGTGATTTTATAACCTGGTGTCTTTTCTATATTGCCAACACAGTTTGTTTTTATTTTACTCGTTTTATGGTTTGCTTCAGTCCTCTTTTCTGTTGAGAGTTTATTCAGGCAGAAAATTTCTGACCATTCAAAAGAAGTTTGGAAACAATGGATGAGGAAAGGCAGTCGGGGTATCAGAAGATGTATTTTGACATTAACTCTTTGTCTGCTGCCAGAGTACAGGCTGACAACAGAACGAATGGAGCAGGCAAGCTTTTGTTAAAACAGTTATTAAACATTCCACATAATCATTTCATCCTGCTCTTAGAAAAACACTGTTTTGAAAATCTTTCCTGTAAAATGCTGAATGCTGATAGAATTCTGGTAGGCACCAGAATAGGCAAGCTTGTTTTCAGCTCTGTAGCATGTTTCTGCAAATTACTTATTCTGGAGGGTTTAGGACTCTTTGGGATCTACAGGAGGAAGATCAAAACTAATTTTCTGAATCCTTCATATCTGTGGGCAAGGACAGCAACCATAGCAAAGTCATGCATAGTTAGTAATGAATGAAAAGTGACAGGCAAAAAGTCTAAAAGTCTTTTTATCCTTTTCTGAAGTGCATTTCAGTTGAGAAAAAGTAGTGCTTTTGCATCTTGCTAGTTTGCTTTCCTAAAGTAATTATTTGACAAATGATTGGCAGTGGATATGAGGAGAAATCTGCTCCATTACAAATATACACTACAATAGGATTTTCTCAGAAGACCATTAAAATTTTAGTGCTGTTTAAGCAAGCTTTTGAATGCAGAATTGTACCTGCAAAGAACATTTTGGATAGGCATGTGATATTGAACTGTTCAGATAACCTGCTTGTTTTGCATACAGAAATGCCTTTTGTATGCAGAAGCATAGATACATAAAATATTGCACACAGAGATGAGATTGATTTAGTCCTCAGAATCTTGGTAGTGTGAACTGCATTAAGCAAAGTCAGGGAGGTGCTTCAAATACTCCTTTATGAACCTAGCTACTCATTAGGTCTTGCCTAAACTTACTGATTTCAGCTAAATATTCTAATGATCATAGTGGCAAGAAGAAAATCTAGTATAATACTTATTTTAGTGTCTTTTGGATCATGAGTATGGACTGGAGAATTTGTACTGATGTATTTTCCACTCAGATTTATTACTAGACCCAGGTTACCTGGCATAGCTCAGCTGTATGGTAGTGAGAGGGACTGCAGGAATGGGTCAGAGATGATCAGCAAGTGGTGATGAGCTGGTGGTAGAAGGGGAGACAGGGCAGGAAAAGAAGTGTGATTAGAGTAAGGAGACAAGAAAAATACACTAAAACTTTGGTAACAGGGTCAAATAGACTTGGGAAAAGAGAGTCAGTAGACTCTCTTAGTCTGTAAATGTGACTGTAATGGAGCCATTGCCAGAGCCAGTGGCTCAGTATGCATCACAGATACTCAAATGTTGCACAAATACACATTTTCACTTTGCCTAGCTGTCCAGGTTAATCACAGAATTTGTGCAGTTGGTACCTTAGAGTCCCCTGCTGTGATGTTGGGTAGAAGAACAAAATCAGTCCCAGAGTGTAGTGCTACTGTCACTCATTGAAACCTCTGCCATTCATGTTTTCTCTGGTGCATTAGGACTTGCTTTGACGCCGTTGCTGTCACCCAGTTCACTGGTGTAAGACAATGCAGAGCCAACGACAGGGTCCTTTATATAAAGTCTGCTATGAAAGTGAGGCGTTCGTGGAAAAGATCCCCAAGTACTGGGTTCAGAAAAGGATGGTACAAATTGTTTAATCCACAGGGGCTATATTATAGGAAGAAACTAGCATAGAAATTCCTTGAACCACAAATTGCTGGAGGCTGCACTCTGTCTTTATTGTATCATTATCCTTTCCTGGCATCTGCTATGTGCCACTGCCAGAGACAAGACTCCAGGCTTAGTCTGACCTATGCGGCTGAGTTTATGTGCTAGGAGAGGCTACAGGTACTGAGCAGTGACCAGTAAAGTCTTCCTACTGTTGTAACCTGAAATTAAATGCAGGAGCCATAAGAGTGCACAATCTGGTAATTACCACTGATAGCAGTTGTATTGTGCCTCGGTTGCATCAGATGCTGCAACTTGCATGAGATTGAAAGCAGGTTTTTTTAATGCAATAAAATATACGAAGAGAATAAAATTTTGTTTGTCGATCTTAAAATTTGAAATGTAAAATTAAGCACAGAGTTTCTGCTGCACTGGATGAAAATGGAGGTAAACAATACTTATGACTTGTTGCTCAAATTATTGTTAAAGAAAAATCACCCTGTACAAGCTGTTAGCGCTCTCTTTTCCAGAGGAGTTAGTGGCATATCAATCTTGGGACTTCAAGCTGAGCTCAAAAAAGTAAGCAAAACTTATTTGTTTTTTCAAACCAGATAACACTCAGGGCTGCTCTCAGTTTTTCAACATTGCTTACTGACCAGCTCCAGAGATGTTCTGTTAGAAAACAGAGTTTCTGCTGAACATCTGTTGTGATATTGACAGCTGTGGACCTGGTGGGCCCACAACTTTCAGAAGCTGACATTATTTGGAAGAAATAACATATTTATTCTCCTCCTCCTGCAATGGAATCCAACTCTTCTCATTCTACACTTTGTAATTTAGTTTCCCTCTGGATGTAACTTCCTTCAAATTTAGAGATAATCTTTGTCCATCTCTTACCTCTTGGTGTGTTCTGCTTGAATGGCTCCATAGCTGCAGCAGTGCAGAATGGAGAGCAGGGATCTGCAGCGCAGAGTGGAGGAAGAATTGTCCTCGTAAACGCTGCCATGTGAGTGAGGACTGTGCCAACCTGTGTGGGCAGTTGTTATGTGCCTATCTAGTGTACAGACCTTCAGTGGTATCTGTAAGTACAACTTTATGAACAGATCTTCTCAATTAAGACTCCTAATCTGAGGAGTAATTTTGGAAAGGAAAATTGGAGTTAATGTTCGACCTGGTTTCATTTCCTTTCACCTTTCTTCATCTTAGTGACTTCCAGTTTAATTGCAAAATTAAAATGCGCTATCCTCAGAACACAACTACTTTACTATCAGGTAAATAATGCTAAGGAGAAATGGTGATGTTGGTTGTTTTCATTTAACATACCAAGCGTGCACAATTCATTTACGTAATAGACTGCTACGAACACTAATTAGAAACTTAAAGTCAGGAATCATAAGGAGTAGTGAATCTTCTAATTAACTGGGATTTGAAAGCTGACAGAAAATCAAGATGCTGAGGGTCACAGTGTGGAAGAAAGTACTTGTCCCAGGTGAACAGATAAATGCCATGCCAGGGTATGTGGTTTTCCTGCGTGTGCTTTTCCTGGTGACATTCAAGTAAACACACAGACACCACAGTCCACTTGCTATCTGCCTCTACGGTACAAGGAGTTAAGTGGACAAGACCACTTATCAGACTAACATTGATGCCTTTCTCCTTTACCTGTTGTGAGAGAGTTACCGGTCTGTGACATTACAGCTCTTGTGCTGTTTATGGGATAGACCTTGAAGGAATGAAGTGGGAATGGCAGAGAAGCAGTGTATCCTGTAGCTCCCTGTGTGTCGGGCAGTATTCCTAGACCTCTCTGATCTGCACCCTGGGCAAAGAAATGCCAGGAAAAGTCAAAGTCAGTCCTGAGAAGGTTCAGGAACAAACATCTTTTCAATGTGGCACATGCTTGTTATAGCCAGAGATTGCAGTAGTCAGTCCCAAACCAGGTTATAAATATTTACTAGTCTTGCTATGCAATGGGAAATTATTAGTGAAGACTGGGTATTTCTGAGACAATGTGAACTTGTCAGCTCATTTTATTTGACCGGTTTCCAGTTTTTCATCTTTTTAATATATATATATATTTATA
>NW_010206608.1:0-6736 GCF_000695765.1 Mesitornis unicolor
AACAGTGAGTTCTGTGAGTGGTCTGTGGCCTCTTGTGAATTGCCTGTAGGCTGTAATAGTGCATTTTGTGACTGTTGTAGTTACAATAGTGCATTTTGTGAATCTGTTGTGGTTGTAAATAGTGTAGTCTTGCTTTTAAAACTGCAATAGCGCATTCTCCATTGTATCCATAAACCTACAATAGTGACATACTGGATCTGCACATGTTGTTCAAAGAAATTGTTAAATTTAAACTCTGCAGTAGAGTCTCTTTTCGTCACAGGTATATAGGGAATCTCAGTTGCCTAAGTCAGTGAGAGTTGCTTGGTTTTTGTTTGAGTGTTTGTTTAATTGTTTATTTGGTTTTTGTTTTGGGTTTTATGTGTGTGGGGGGAGTGGAGCTTTTTTGTGTATGTGGTGGTTTGCAGGTTTTTTTGGTAATTATAATTCATAAATTTTGGTCACTACATTCTATTTTGTACAAATCTAGATGTTGATGAAACTGTTTATGTCTAAACAGAGATGAGTCAGCTACTGAGAATATGCTTAAAATGTTATTTTCAAGAGAGGTAAAGTTAAGCCTTTTTTCTGAAAGGTTTAGCTTTCTTAGAAAATGACTGATGCAGAGAATTAGAACAATTTCCAGTCTGTCTGTTGTTAAGCATGCTCCAGTAGATGGTGACAGAGAATAGGACTTTATAGATGAAGTATCAAAATATTTTTTCACAATGGTAGCGTTCATGCATTTTTTGTCAATCTTCCTAGAATGTTTATCATGACTTTTAATAAGTTGCACTCTGACAATCTTCTCAAGAGAGTACATGCAACAGCGATCTAGATAAGAATTCAATATCCACATACAAAAGGTGAGTGGGACTAGTTAGCAAATACATTAAGAATCAATTTCTTGTTTTCCAATCTCTAATTTCTGTATAAATCTGAGAAGGAAATATGCCTTTATTGGGTGTTTTCTTGGGTGTTTTCTGTATAGATAGGTATTTGTAAATTTGTCATTTCAGATAAGTGGACAGATTATATCATTATTATTTTGAAATGGTTTATTTTAACATGCAAACATTCATTCGTATGATTTGAGTCTTAGTCACACCAGTGTTTTGTGTTGTTTTGTTTTTGTTTACATATGCTTTTAATTATGTTAGACAAATAATAAAACTGTCATAATTTCCTTCATCTTTCAGTTCTTTTATGAGAAAATGTAAATTGGTTACTTTGCTGGCAGGCTACTTTTCTTCTGTGATCTCTACAAAAGCAGGAACCTGAACACATTAAAAGTAAATGGAAGATGATGGGAATGTAAAAAGTGAAAAAAAAAATCCATGTAGTTATAACAGGAAGATCCTACTGGTGGAACAGAAAATACAAGGTAATTCGTAATCACATATTTTGTTCAGATACACAACCACTCCAAAATATCAGTGGGTGGCTTCCAAAGAAGTGGTGTATTTCCTCTGGTTTGCTCCCTTATGACATACACCTAGAGACAGACACTTAGCCCACCATAAAGTATTGACTCCACTGTTATTCAGTGGAAAAAGGTACAAAATCTTCTTCAGAAGGAGCTTGCTTCTGAAATAAGGCGTCCCTTACATGAAAACATCTTAATTTTATTTTTTCCTTTAATCTGTCTACCATAGATATTTATGGGTTTTTTATCACTGTGACACTTAGACACGTTTTTTAATTCAAACAGATAGCTGGTTTGTGTCTTTCTGCCAGACAGCTTGCATTGGATATTGTTTTGATGTTAAAAATAAATGGAAACCTGCAAAATATTCAAACATTCTTAGAAAATGGTGAGGATAGGTGGTCATTCCTGTGAAAGTCAATTCACCAGCCATGGGTCATTAGCTGAGAAAGTTTCCGTATAAACCTAATCTTTTTTCTTGCAAGTGGTACTGCAGTGGTTACTGATGCTCATGGCCACCTGCAAAACAGATTAGTTGTGTCCTCTGTAACTTGAAGATAAATAGAAGAATAAGGTATGAGATATTTTTTCAGAGACCCTTACAGATATTCTCATTTTATCAGGTAGCTTATATTTAATACCATGCATATTTTCAAAAAGTCAACTTTATGCATGGTATTGAGATTTTCTCATTGAAATGTTTATCTCATTTCTGAGATGTCTGTCTGGAGAACAAAATCATTTTCTTCTCACTGTGTTAGAGCAAAGGTTCAGTTTCCTTTTTTTTTTCCAGAAAATAGGAAGCAGTCTTGAGATTTCTTTATGGAAAGAACTGATAGAACTGAAAGAATTGTTATGCTCAAAGGACAGATTGCCTTGAAATCATTCTGAAGAACAGGGCAAAGTTGTGGTAAGAGGTCTGCAATCTCTTCATCAATAATGTAGTGGTCTCAGAAGCTGTGTAGTGTTGGGTGGATAAGCAAGAGGTCTTTTTAATTTAGAAAGAGATATGGAAAGACTGACCTTGCTTCTCAAGAAGCAAGTACTAGAAGAAAATTTTCTTGGAATACCACAGAGGAATACTTTATCTTTTTTACCTCAAAAAGCAGGAGTCTGTGACTAAGAGCTGTTGCAGCATTGCTTTTCCTCCTTTGTGCAAACATCCTGTTTTACTACCATTTCTTCAAACAAATTTTGCAGAGAGTTTTATGTTTTATTTTGTTTTTTAAAAAAATGTCCTTGCACAATGAAGTAATGCTTTCTGGCATTAACAGACAAGGAGAGGTGTACAGAGACATAAGTCATTATCAGAAAATTTAGTATATATATAAGTATATGTATGAAGACAAGTGAAGTGTCTTTAAGGATACATATCTTGCCCTCAACATTTTTTCACAAAACATAGTAGGCTGGTTTTCTGTCAGTTATTGAGACATGAACTAGTTTGGAAATAGCAAGAATTGTCATGAATTAATGCAGTCTCATGTTAGCGAGAGTTCACTTAACTGGAACATTAGGGATTTGGAATATGTCTACAACAGCAAATACAGAGTGTTTGTTTTTCCCTGTGCCTTGCTGCTTTAAAGGTCAATCAAACTCCCTCTTCTACCAACTTATACTGGGATTCTGGCACAGTTTTACAAGCATAACAAGTGATCTGAATTTGTTGTTCTCCTTTGTGCTAGAAGCCCCTGAAGTCATCGATCAGAGAGGAACATGTGTAGCATTATTTATGAAGTGAGCATTCAAAATGATTTTCAATACTTTCTGCTGTCCTCTATTCCCTTTGTTGTTTCAAGCATAGTGGCACCGTCTGACTTTTTCATCAGCTTTCCTGAGTCAAGCCAAAAGTGCAGTCCCAACAAAAGGTCTGTTCGATGACAAAAGGAGATGCAGGAGAATTGATCAGTGTAACAGAGGTCTTCCATGGTCTGAATGGCTTCTGTTCTTCTTGCCTTGTCTATGGAGTTTGGATGAGTGAATGACCTCCTTTAAAAATGAGAAACCTAAGTCAAATATAAAGCAAAATAACTGGTGTGGAGGGGGTGGAAGCTAAAATCAGTTGTAGACTTTGAAATCATAGTCCTTTAACAATTCTCATGGCTGTAATCTAAACTTTTTCAGGACTGTATTTCTAGTTGCATCAGTTTAACTGCTCAACCCATTTCAAAGTAATATACTCCAGGTCTTACCAGTTACATAGTGAAAGGACTGGCATTTTCCTCTGACCTTAGAGTTCTTCCTTACAATGTAACTTCTGCACTGTTCTGTATTGCATATGACAGGACTTCTTTTTTCCACCTTCCACCTTTCCAGACTATCTTCAGTTTGTAGCAATTGTTCACTGCTTTGGAAGTATTTTTATTGTCAGCAACTTTGGCTTTAATGCAAAGAGCTTAATTGCTAAGTTATTTTAAAGGTGCAACCATACTGGTTGCTTGTAAAAGCAGAGAATGCTCTTTCCCCAGATTTACAGTATCTCAAGAAATAGCATAATCCTCTTGCTTCATCCTAAGTAGAACTGCTGTTTCTAGCCTGTCCTACAGTATTTGTTCACTTTTGCCTGTAAGTTTCTCCCAACTCAAAAAACCTGCTAATGCTGCCTGTCATCTTCCTCTTCCTTCCACTGTCTGAACATTGAGGCTCCAATCATACAACTCTATAACTCTCAACTGCAGGGACTGGTTTGTGTTATTTTTCTTTAAAGTAAATAACACTAGTCAAATTCATAAATATAAATTTCCTGTTCTACAATAATCCATGTAGAACAAAACAGAAAAGAAAGGAACAATTACTTATATCATGCTGTATATGTATCCTTGGTGTGTTGTTTCTCCTAAGAATATCAGACTAAAGCAGTTTTACGTTTCATTACTATAGCTGTGTGCCATGATAAACATGAATCTTTCTTAAAAGAAATCAAATAAAAGATTTTTAAAAAGCTTTTATAAGATTTCTAGTAGAATGTCACTCTCAATTACAGCAGCAGAAACCAAAATATCTATTTTGAGCCCTCCCTACTTGTTCTGGCTCTGCAACATTTTTATTCAGTTCCTTTATGTTTTTCCTTGACTATAAATGCTTCTTTTAGCACTTCTGTATGCCATAGCAACTTCATAAGATGCAATGAAATGCACCTTGGAGGTATTATGTTTTCTTACAAAATAATTTAACTAATATCCTTGCCTTTATAACTTCACAAACATAGAGCACAGCACATCAGAGAGAAATGTCAGTTGCATATTTCAACCAGCTTTGGACGTTCTTCTATGGATCTTGAAAACTTTAGTGTCAATAATACTGATTTATTGTGAACTAGTGATGAGAATACATACATATATTCGCTACCCAGCATTATTTGCTTTTGAACTCCACCTTTCTATCTTTTGCTTTTGTTACAATAAATGATAAGGAGCTTAGACTGATCTTTTTTTCTGAGACAGTTGCAAATCTCCACTGACCAGAGTCTAAGGGAAAGACAGAGCAATAGAAATGAAAAGTTTTAGATGCAATGTTAAATTAATGTCTTTAATGTGTGGGGTATTTTTATTAAATACATCAAGTATCTGTGGAAGAAAGAGTATGATAACTCATCTGTCCTCAGGAGATTCATATACATGTATTAAGTGAGAAGAAAATATTAGAAGTATTAGATATATATTTTCTTTTATTTACTCCTGTCTTAAACTAAGCACAGAAATGCTTCTGCATTATTTTTGATTGCTAAAGCCCGTAAGATTAGTAGTAATTAGAGAAAGTAGCAACTAAGAGAGCCTTGTGGTTGGTGTCTACTACAGGCCGCCTGATCAAGTGCAGCCTATTGATGAAGCCTTCTTTCTCGAGTTCCAGGAGGCATTGAGCTCACAGGCTCTCATACTGCTGGGGGAATTCAGCCACCTTGACATTTGTTCGAACAGTAGCACAGCAGGCTACTGTTTGCCCAGAGATGTTGGGGAGTTTCCTTCTCTGGAGACATTCAAAACCTGCTTGGACGTGTTCCTGTGTGACCTAGTATTGGTGATCCTGCTCTGGCAAGGGAGTTGAAATAGATGATCTTTCAAGGTCCCTTCCAACTCCTAATATTCTGTGATTCTGTGTGATTCTGTGATTCTGTGAGCAGGCTCAAACCAGGCATGTCCTGGTTTGAGCTAAATAGAACTAATTTTGTATTTAGTGATTTTACTTTTCAGCTCAGTCTCTTTTAAGTGACTGAACTTGCTGAAAACTGGCAGCATGTTTCTCCCAAACAGCGCTGCTAGAAGATATGCTCAAGGTCAGTTGTCTCATCATGTGTGCTGTGTCTGTGCCTACGGGGGGGAAGCGGACCCAAAACTGACCAACTAGGTATTCCATCCCACATACGTCATATTCGGTATAAAAAACCGAGAGATCACGAGGGTCTGGTGCCTTTTCCCTTTTCACCCTTTCTTCCATCTTGGAGTCCTTCCATCTCAGACCCTTCCATCTGTCTCGATCCTGCAGAGGGAGGGAGGTGAATCCTGAGGGAGTAGGTGAATCAAGTCAATCCGCAAAGGTAAAAGCCATCCAGCTGGCTTTAGACATTGTTGAACGAGAAAGAAGGCCAGTACTTTATCTCTACACTGACTCCTGAATGGTGGCAAATGCCTTGTGGGGTTGGTTAGAACAGTGGAAGTGATATAACTAGAAACGTAGAGGTAAACCTATTTGGGCTGTCACACTGTGTCAAGATATTGCTTCCCGAATGGAGAAACTGGTTGTAAAAGTACGTCATATAGATGCTCACGTACCAAAAAGTCGGGCCACTGAGGAACACAGAAACAACCAGCGAGTGGATCAGGCTGCTAAAGTGTTCCAAACAGACTTAGACTGGGAACATAAAGGCGAACTGTTTTTAGCTCGGTGGGCCCATGACTCTTCAGGTCATCAAGGAAGGGATGCAACATACAGATGGGCCTGTGACCGAGGGGTGGATTTAACCGTGGATGCTATTGCGCAGGTTATCCACGACTGTGAAACATGTGCTGCAATTAAGCAAGCTAAACGATTAAAAACTTTGTGGTATGGGGGACGATGGTCAAAATACAAATATGGGGAGGCCTGGCAAGTTGACTATATCACACTGCCTCAAACCTGCCAGGGTAAGTGCTATGTGCTTACAATGGTGGAAACAAACACTGGATGGCTAGAAACATATCCTGTGCCTCATGTGACTACCAGGAATACCATTCTGGGTCTTGAAAAGCAAGTCTTGTGGCGACATGGAACTCCAGAGAGAATTGAATCAGACAATGGGACTCATTTCAAAAACAATCTTATAGATAACTGGTCCAAAGAACATGGTATTGAGTG
>NW_010206608.1:6849-7359 GCF_000695765.1 Mesitornis unicolor
TTAGTTAACACCAGAGGATCCATTAATCGAGCAGGTCCTGCTCAATCAGATCTTTTACATACAGTAAAAGGCAATAAAGTCCCTGTGGTGCATGAAAGGAATTTGTTAGTGAAAACTGTTTGGTTTTTTCTTGCTACAGGCAAAGGCAAACCCCTTCATGGGGTTGCTTTCACTCAAGGACCTGGAAGTACTTGGTGAGTGATGCTAAAGGATGGTGAAGTACAATGTGTACTTCAAGGGAACTTAACTCTGGGTGAGAATACTCAGTTTTGAGGTGTATGATATTAATATGAACAGTGTTCATTGAGTGTCTTTCAGGATAATGCAGTGAAGATTACCACACCCAGTTCCATCAAGTGGCATACACTAACATCTCGAGGCGAACCTGCAACCTGTGGGCACGAACCACGATGAATGCTCTACCATCTCTTCTGCCCTGAGAGACTGCTATGATAGATGCAAACGTAGAACTGTGAATTAAGTGAACTTAATGAACTTTTGTGTACACAG
>NW_010206608.1:8149-27629 GCF_000695765.1 Mesitornis unicolor
GGTGCATCGCAGCCTCCGCCGCTAACGCAGAGCCCCGCGCGGCTGCGGACGCCGATCCAAGAGACTCCTGGAGTGCCTTGACAACAACTTCCTAAAACAGGGAATAGACAGCCCTACTCAAAGGGAAGCAATTTTGGACCTGATGTTCACCAATGTGACTGAGCTAATCAAGGATGTAATGATTGGAGACAGCTTGGGCTGTAGCGACCATGCGCTAATGCAGTGCACTGTCCAAGGGCATATGAGTCATATGAGAAGCATAGTCAGGATTCTGAAATTCAGGAAAGCCAACTTCCATCTGTTTGAGGAGTTAGTCAATAGGATCCCCTGGGAAACTGCCCTCAAGGACAAAGGAATGGGACAGAGCTGCCAGATCTTTAAGGAGGCTTTCCACAGAGTGAAAGAGCTCTCCATCCCAAAGTGTAGGAAATTGGGCAGGGAAGGCAGAAGACCAGCATGGATGAGTTGAGATCTGCTGGCCAAACTAAAAGACAAGATGGAACTGCATAGGTAGTGGAAGCAGGGACTAGTATCCTGGAAAGAGTACAGCGGTGTTGCCCGGGAGTGTAGGGATGAGGTCAAGAGGGCCAAGGCACAGCGGGAGCTGAGCTTGGCAAGGGATGCCAAGAAAAATAAGAAGGGCTTCTACAGGTATGTCAATCAGAAAAGGAAGTTTAAAGAAAGTGTCCCCTCCCTGATGAGCAGCAGTGGTAACTGGTAACAACAGATGAGAAGGCTGAGGTTCTCAACAGCTTTTTGCCTCAGACTTCACTGGCAACCTCTCCTCTCATAGCTATTGAGTTGATGGCCCACAAGACAGGGACCAGGGAGAAAAAGTCACTCCCACTATAAGTGAAGACAAGGTTCATAACCATCTGAGGCACCTGAACACACACAAGTCCATGGGACCTGATGAGATGTATCCCAGAGTCCTGAAGGAATTGGCTGATGTAGTTGCCAAGCCACTCTCCATGATATTGAAAAGTCATGGCAGTCAGGAGAAGACCCTAGTGACTGGAAGAAAGGAAACATCACACTCGTTTTTAGAAAGGGTAGAAAGGAGGACCCTGGGAACTACCTACCTGTCAGCCTCACCTCTGTGCCTGGGAAGATCGTGCAACAGATCCTCCTAGAAGCTACTCTGAGGCACATGGAGGACAAGGAGATAATTCAAGAAAGCCAGCATGGCTTTACTAGGGGCAAATCCTACCTGACCAACCTAGTGGCTTTCTACAAAGAGTTAATTGCATCAGTAGACAAGGGAAGATCTATGGATGTCATCTATCTGGATTGATGCAAGACCTTTGACACATCCTTCTCTCTAAGGTGGACTGTTCAGTGGATAAGGAATTGGCTGGATGATCACATCCAGAGAATAGTGGTCAATGGCTGTATGTCCAGATGGAAGACAGTGATCAGTGGTGTCCCTCAAGAGTCTGTACTGGGACCAGTGCTGTTTAATATCTTCATTAATGATATTGGCAGCGGGATTGAGGATACCCTCAGTAAGTTCACTGACAATACCAAGCTGATTAATGTGCCAGAGGTTAATGTGCCAGAGGGAAGGGATGCCATCCAGAGGGACCTGGACAAGCTGGAGAAGTGGGCCCAGGTGAACCTCATGAGGTTCAACAAGCCAGGTGGAGTCTCCTGCTGCTGGGTCGGAACAATCCTTGTTACCAATACAAGCTAGGAGATGATGTGCTGGAAAGCAGCCCTGAGGAAAAAAGACTTGGGGTTACTAGTGTATGACAAGCTGGATATGAGCAACCAGTGTGCATCTATAGTCCAGAAGGCCAACCACATCCTGGGCTGCATCAGAAGAACTGTGGCCAGCAGATCAAGGAAGGTGATTCTGTCCCTCTGTTATGGTTTAAGGGTTAACAGCCTGAAAGGGAAGGACAGGTGGTGTCTGTAGGACCCTGGGGGGTCAGAGATCAGTACTGTTCCCTCCCCTTTCCAGACACAGAATATAAAATAACTTAGGAGGCCTGAGGCTTTCGAGGGCTTTTCCTGGCTTTCTGGGCTGCTTCCTGTCACATCTCGGGACGGTTGGGCCTACCTCCACGAGCTCGGCAGGATCCACCACCATCCACTCCCAGCACCACTGTGGTCCCTTGTGATGAGTCACAGCAGTCGCAGTGGCCACGAGGCACTGCTCGGACACTTCCACTTGGGACTACTGGGATTGGGTTTTGTATATAGTTAAATATCTTTTATCCCTTATTAATTTCCTTTTCCTTTCCCCTGCTGTTTTTTCATTACACTCATTACAGTCTTAACTTCCAACCTTGTGTGAAGCATCTTTTTCTCTATTTCCTTTTTTTTAATCCTCCCCTGGGAGGGTAGGGAACAATAGAGAGAAATTCCTGCTCCCTGAGCCTTAAACGGAGGCATCCTCTACTCTGCTCTGGTGAGACCTCACCTGGTGTACCACATCCAGCTTTGGAGTCCCTAACAAAAAAAAGCCATTGAAGTACTGGAGCGTGTGCAGTGGAGGGCCAAAAGATGATCAAAGGGCTGGAGCACGTCTCCTGCGAAGTAGGCTGAGAGAGTTTGGGTTGTTCAAAAAAGCTGAAGAGAAGGCTCTGGGTAGACCTTATAGTGACTTTCCAATACCTGAAAAGTACCTATAAGAAATCTGAGGAAGAGCTGTTCACTAGGACATGTAGCGATAGGATGAGAGGTAATGGTTTTAAACTAGAAAAGGGCAGATTTAGGTTGGATATTAGGAAAATGTTCTTCAAAATGAGGGTGATAGATCACTGGAACAGGTTGCCCAGAGAGGTGGTGGAGGCCCCATCCTTGGAGATATTCAATGTCATGCTTGATGGGGCTCTGAGCAACCTGGTCTAGTAACATTGTCCCTGCTTACTGCAGGGTGGTTGGACTAGATGATCTTTAAAGGTCCCTTCCAACACAACACATCCTATGATTCTGTGATTTTATGATTGTATGATTCTGTGATTCTTTGATTCTATGATTCTATAATAAGCAATTGCATTTAATGACAAATTTGCATGCTATTAGTAGGTAACTTCTGAAAGATTTTGATCAAATTTTTGTAGCTTTTTTTTACATAAAACTGTACATACTGTTCTTCCAGATACTGTGAGTACTATCAAAAGGGAAAAAAAAGTACAATAACAAAAAAAGCAAACCAAAGAAACTATCAAAGAAAAACAATCAAACATAACCAAAACAAACAACTAAATAACATATTACAACAAAAATGTAATACTTTATATGTTGTTGTTAGGTAAATAAAGATCTAGAAGGGAAATCTATTCTCATGCCTTGGCTGTAATCTCTATGAAACTAAACAACATATTTGCTTTTCCTACATGTTCTAAACTGTATCTATTAGCATTTTGGGATAGTGTGCATCACAGAAGGTTGTATTAACCTGTCTACATACAGAAATCTATGTATGCTTTAGTCACTCTCTGTAGACTCTGCTATCAATAAAGGACAACTTGGCACACCAGGGATGTGATTTACTGCACCCAAAGCTAGGACGTCAGGCACAAACAAACAAGCTACAATTCCTCTTTTTCTTCATTGACTATAAACAGAATATAGAATAAGCAGCTTCAGTTCAAACTTCTACAACATAAAGCGTCTAAAATTTAAATTAAAAATTCTGTACCAACAAGCTCATGAAGCATGTTCTGGCTGAAAGTAGGGCATTTAGCCTAAACTAGCTGTTTAAGTTCAGACCACAGTGAGCAGAGAAATAAAAGCTTTATCTATAAGGTAGAAATGAAAGCTGCTTTTCTACTGTCCCTTCTACATTTCAACAAGTCTCAGGAACATCTCTACTGTCTCATATTTCCATAGAGTTGCTGCATGCATCATTCAGGTTTGCAATGACAGCTGGAGACTATGACTGTGGAGACATTATTGAGCATACCCACTAGTCAAATGCATGTCCTGTTTTATAGGTCTAGTATTAAAGAAAATAATCCTCCAGTGACTACACATTATTTAAACTTTTAGTGTCTTTCACTGCATGATTTTGGCAGGGTTTCTTTAAACTTAGAGAGACTCACACTGGAATGTGAATTTCATGTAATTTGTAACTGAAATGTAGTGGATAGATGTTACAATGAATTAGTATTATTATCCTGGATCAGCTATAAATTCCTCTGCTTTTATTTTTTGTACACCTTTTCCACTTTCATGGGTCATAGTCTGTGTACTTTTAAAGATTATGTAAATTCTTGTACATGAGAGAAAGTAATGAACTATTTACTAAGTAGAATAAATCCCTGAAAGATTAAAGTTCTGGCACCTGGCACCTAGTTTATATGCTTACTTTGTGAGGGAGGTGGAGCAACCTAGGGGTTTGTATGGATATCACTACGTATTTTACTAAAAATTTGGAAAAAGACTGTCATCACTCTTCATTTTTCAGACAAAAAGAAGTCATATTAGGGTTTATTCTGGGTAAGCCCAGAAAGTCTCTGCTGTACTTTATACTGAACGGAAGCTTTATGACAACACCAGTGACATATTAACCTAGTCAAGATACCTTGCCAGTGCAGTAGGGCTATATTTCAAGAAATTATCTTAACAAGAGAAAGGAAAAAAAAAAAAAGTAAAAGACAGCAATACTTTCAGCCTCATTATGTTATTCTACATTTTCATGAACTTCATCCTCACAAACTGAATTGTTACTTGAATATGTATACAGCCACAGCAAAAAGCAACTATCTTCTTTTCACATTTTATGACTATCATTTCAGATCACATGCAATAATTCAGTGATGATGTTTGTAGAGTGTTCATTTTTTAACTCTCAGAGCCACTATATACTTTTTTAAAAAAAAACGTGATTAATCTACTCCAATGATTTATTAAATTATACTAAGTATATTTATCACCAATGCACAATTACTGTAATTCTTAATATACAAAGTATGATTATAAAAGTAATTTTGTAAAAACAGCAAATCAGCATTACTTATATTAATATTGAATTCTTACTTTTATGCTCATGTCCTTATGCTTTAAATTTTAAGAACAGCCCAATGTATAGAAATCAGTTTTCCTTTTTCAAGTTCATAAAACCTGAACTTCAGTAACTTAATAACTAAATAAACACTAAAGTCTAAAATTAAAAAAAAAGCTTTTTCTTCAAGCTTTGGGAGTTTCAGCATAAAATTTTTAGGATTAATAGCTAAAATACAATAAAGTTCTTCATCCCTTCAACTCATCAAAAAGTTATAATAAAGAAAAAATATGCAACATAAAAGCAGTGTTGCATATTTATAAAAATATTTTAGTAATTTTATCAGGAACTCTATTTATAGCCCTTCCTTGGATTTTCATTTCTAAAATATGCATCAAACAATAAAAATCTTTAAATTCAGCAATATCTTGGCTTGACATTTAAACACATGTATTTTTCAAGATCAGCAAGGAAAAAAGTATTAAGAATTTTATTCTAAACTAGTTAATATATATGCCTTATTTATCTAGTTACTTAATATCTAAAAAAATAATTTTGGAGTTCTTATCTTTAAAAAAAAAGATTCACAGTAAAAATACCTTTGTTCCTTATGCAGTATATGGAGAGAATTAGAAATACAAAATTGATTCACACCTTGTTGCAATCATTAGATAGAATAATTTGTCTGAAGCTGAAAGAAAAAATTATGCAGTTGATAAGAGGTAGCCAGTAAGAAATACTTAAGAGGTTGAATCTCAGAGGCTTGAGTTCAAAGCTGCAATGCCAAAGTTCAGCTCAGCTTAAGACACTGATATAACTGTTCATAAGGCTCCTAAAAAAAGTCTGGATTTTCCCCTGTTCCTTTGAAACACAAACTTCGAAGAGAACATGCCATGGAATGGCAGCAGATCCTTTTCCTGAAACATACCAGTGAGTTCAGGTTAGACGTCTCATGGCTTTTCATGTAAAATTTGTCTTGCAACTACTTCAAGAAAAGTATAAAAGCTGATTTCACAACAAGGAAAGAAATTCTCAGATGTTGTACAGAATCACTCCTCTGGCACAAGGAATCCCAAAAGAATTTCTTGCATGGAGAATAGCTTCTGCAGCACACACAAAGGAAATGGTGATGGAGGTATGCTGAGAAGGCTTCGCAACAAAGGTATGGGGGTTTCACGTCTACTATGTGAGACCTAACATAGCTACCTAATTACTTGTAAATATCTATATCTTTAAATCTTAATGTGAGTTTACTGGCTGTATTGCATTTTGGAAACAAATAATGGCATGTTTAGTCAGTGTTATGATAATAATTTTGCATAGCAATCAGGTGTAATTGTGGATCGTATTTATGAAAATGATCAGGATAAAGGAAAGCTGAAGATGATTTTTTATTTTAGTGGAAGGAAGGACAACGTTCATTTCACATTAACATCCCTTTTGTGTTTCAAAGATTATTATGAACTTTAATGTTCTCAGGTTCTGCGAATGAATGTTCTCTAGTGACATCAACTATTAAATCTTCAGCACCCCACATAGCACTTCGTTATACACTGCTTCTTTCAACCACATTGCAAATAATCATTTTTTTCCCTGTAGTTTATACACAAGTATTAATATGGAGCTACATAAAAGCCAGGTTGAAAATACAAGCAGTGGCAAATCACCAGGGCAACAGGGAACTATTCACAGCCTTACAGTGCTGCCTTTCCTTTTCAGAAGCTCTAAAGAGATACTATTGTTGCAGAAATAACCATAAAACCGTAAGGGCAAAAGAAAATATTTTCAAAAGCCAGTTAGAAGGTGTGAATCAAACTATTGTTCAGACACTTCTGTCTGTGTGTTTATATTTACCCAAAATTTACTGTCTTTTTTGTGCTTGAAAGAGTGAATGTCTTAAAATGAAATTCATGAAAACTTTGCAAAGCATGAAGACTATTATTTGCACCTTACCACATTGCTGTTCTGCTACTACCGAAAGACTGTTTCCACTAAAACATTCTGACCTTGCTAAATCTCAAAATGAAATCTTAAAACATGCATAATTCCTAAATGTTTTTATCTTGGATGCTCTGAATGTTTTATCTCAATGACGTCACATTTTTTGCACACAATTTTTAAACTAGGTATTTCCTTTGTGGATCTGGAAAAAAAAATCCATACCATCATAATTCCATGTGAGCCTGTGGACATGTTAGATAATTTCTTCCATGTCACAGATCTTCACTAATCTTACAGGAGTCATGAGGTCTGGATTTACACAGTAGACATATGAATGGAATGAACAGTAAAAGAATGGGTAGAATACTTGGAGTAAAGTCTAGAATACATACCTACTGGACAGGCATGAGATCATAACTCTGTATCTTTTTTTTTTGCATTAGTCAGCCTAATTACTACTATCTTTAGTGAGAATTCTGCAGGCAGATAAGAATAACAAAAGTCCTTATATGCTGATTTTAATAAAATCTGTATGCAATATGTACAATAATGTTTTAATAAGATTGCAAAAAATAGAAATAAAATAATTAATAGTACTTCAAGCAATGCATTTATGACTTATATTTTTTATCCTAGAAGTGAGTATAGGATATTAAGTTAGATAACTTAACCATCAGTTGTTGTCTCTTTTAGAAATACCTGTGGAAAATTCTTCTGTGGTAAGAAATAGCTATGAGCACCTATGCAGGCAGGTGTTTCAACAGCAAAACACTATGGTTTACTTTCCCATACAAAGCTGAAATTTAGTATGTTCCTTGATCCACCAGTGGGTTGTAAAGTAAACCAAGATTATCTTTATCAGGACTAGGGTTTGTTGTCCATCTTTTTTACCTCCAGCTCTTTGACAGAGTAGCTTCAGAATTTCCCCTGACTGTTACCGTAGGAAGTGTTTGAAAAGATGGAGACGTCATCTCTGAAGTTCTTTTAAAAGAAAAATTATTTTACATAGCATGGAAAGGAAGAACTTCTTTCAGTATGGCTGCACATTCAACTATGAAGGGGTGAGCTTATCTGGATCATGTCACACATCTCCCCTGATTTTACTGGGGTTCTGACTTGAAGGTTGTTCTTGGTGACTTCCATGGTACCAGCATTGGTGTATTTCCACAGCTACAGCTCTTCAGATACATTTGCTGCATCACTACTATCTTGCCTATACTATATATAATAAAGAGCAGTCTTTGATAAGACTGTGGCATCAAACATGTGAAATACATTGGAGCTTTTATAAATGAGAGCAATGGTTAGTTACAGTGCTTGAGAATGAGAAAGGAAAAAAAAATAAAACAACAACAACAAAACCCAAACCAACTTATATGAATACAACTGATATAAGTGACAAAATACTCACATGGAATATTCCCAGAGGCTTTGTAAGCCGAAAATTTTAAGCAAATATACACTATGGGAGTCATCACCCTCTTAAAAATCTCCAACAGTTATAAACTCACTTTTCTGAAAGATTTGGGACATACTATGCTTGTCTAAAACAGCGGCTTCAGGGAACTACTTTGGCAAGGGTTAAAGGGCATCACTCTCTGAGGAGTTTCACAGACATTAGAATAAAAAATTATCCACATATACCATACTAAATAAAGACCTGTAGGGCATCAATCTAGTTAAGTCCAAGGACATGTCCCAGTAGAATTCCCTAAGGTATCAGAGGAAAAAGCATTTCTGCATATCATTGCAGATTCCTCATAATTACTAAAGGGATATTACCAGGAGAACTGCTGCAGGGAATAGAAAGTCTTTGGGTCGTATTTTGTGTTACTCACCTGACTACATCACTGTGACACACCGTTGTACAGACTATTTTGATTTATTGTCTGGAAAAAATGAAGCTCTATGAGAATAAAGATTTGAATATGTGGAATAACTTTTGGATGTAGTATAATACGGATCTGAGGGAGCAGTTTACATAATTAGTCTCAGAAATCATGATTCTTATGGCTCTTTATCCACAGGAGTTCTAGTCCATACAGTAGAACAGCTTGTTGAAATAGAAAAAAAGACAAAA
Organism: Mesitornis unicolor; assembly: GCF_000695765.1. Lineage (NCBI taxonomy): Eukaryota > Metazoa > Chordata > Aves > Mesitornithiformes > Mesitornithidae > Mesitornis > Mesitornis unicolor. Next base: position 17,125 of record NW_010206608.1, read on the forward strand.
CAAAACAAACAAGAGACCCAAACATTCAAACACAATATAAAGAATAGATAGTGATAGATTGTGACTAGTCATGCTTGGAGTACACACTTCTGAGAGCTCACAGGAAAAACACTACCCTTCAGCCTTCAGCTGCTCAAGTGCATAAATTAATATTCATTGTCATTTTTCAGATTGAAAATTGATTTCTAACTGCCTTATGCAGCATTGAATATCTGCTTTTTCTGTAGTTAAAATCACCAAGTGTCAAGGACAACAGTTGTGCACCAGGCTGAGTTTATTCTGGTTTATAAATGTTTGCTTTATGTTCATGCCTAGAGAAAACAAGGATAATGGGGTACAAAAACTGCCTGCAACAACTATTGGCTCAAAGACACTGCCTGAGGCTGAGAAATTTATGTGTCAGTATGTATAAATTCACACTTTGGGGTATTAGGTTATGTGATAAAAGCTCATCTACACATCTACAAAGGAACAGAGGACTGTAATGCCAGGCAAGAACCCAAATGAAGGTATACCCTGTCAACAGTGATAACAAAGTTTTTTTAGGTCTTAGCTATTTTTTTTCCTTAAATATGTATTTCTTAGAGGCATTTAGAATAACTTTAACATCAATATATGTAAACTCAAGTTAAACTTATTTATCTAAGTGACAGTAAGGCCAAGGCTTAGGATTTTTAGCAGACCCTGAGTAAGGAACTTATTGTGATTGAAGTGCTCAGAAGTACATTGGAGACTTACCCTCCTTTTGATTCAGAGTACTGAGGGCAAATTGAGAGCAGAGCAATGAGAATGAATTCCAGTGACTACGCTGAAGTTCATTGCTTTCTTTAAGTAAAGTGTTAATAAAAGTTAAATTATCCATAGTAAAATATGCTTTGTTCTTTCTTTGTGCTTGTTCAGAATAAGTTCATTCAGAGGGCATTATATTTAACTGTCAGATTCATCTGTGAGTCAGAGAACTGTTGCAATTCCTTGTAACTTAACATGCATCTGCTAAAAAAAGAAATTAAATCATGGAAATGTCTTATTATTGTTTGAAAATAACCCTTTTAATAATATCTTTCAGTAACTGTTATTTTGTGGTTCAGGAAGACTTAAGGATCTGTTGTATTGACTTATTCAGTCACCCCTTCCTTTGTAAAGGTGCAATCACCATATGAATCCAAGACATCAACTTTACTGCAGGAATTAACCAGTTTATAAGTATGATCATACATTTTGCTATCTGTGAGTTCTGATGTACTTTGTCAGCTTTGTACATTTCCATTTCCTACATAATGGTTGACAACATTTGGACTTGAAGTCAGAACTTTAAGTCTCCAGTAACTTCAGTGAAAAGGTTTGTCTTAATTGGCAGTGATACTCTCAAGCATTTTCATCTATAAACCTATGAACATGTTATTTAGAATAGCTCCAGTATGACACATTTGTTGAAAAAGCTGATTTCATAATAGAAACCTTCATACAGCATGGCATTTTGATACCTGATTTCATCAACTCATACTTATTGATGGTTTACATATAAAATGTTTTGTTCAAACTTTCCATAGAGACACAAAGGCCCAAACAAGTAGACAAATTTTAAGCAGTGCTCAACTTAACCTTGTTTATCTTAATTTTTGAGAATCCAGACTTTTTTTTGTATGGTTAATAGAAGATAGACTATGATAAACCACTGAAAATTCTGGATTCCCCTTTTTAGTTTTCCCTGAAGAAAGGTTGTTTTGAACTGCCATTAATATTTTTGTTTGCAACTCTTTATGTATGTATCTTACATAATGGATGTTCCCACTCTTATCATTCTCAACTTTTTTCAAGTCAAATGTCTCTGCAGGCTCATGAATCTTTGTGACACAGTCTATTTCTCTATATTTGCTTTGTTTGCTTTCCGTCACATGTTGTTACCAAGGGTAGACATTTGGATCTATAACATCTAGAATTTGTCATTAAAATATAACTCTTAATAAAGTTAGCTTTCTTATGTTTCCAATCCTGCTGATACCTAAATGATGACTCCTTTTTTAATTTAGATCCTGTGAAATCAGAGAAGGAGCAAGGGAGTGCTTGTATGGATCCAAATTATGCATGTTTCACTATAAGGAAACTTCCTTAGCAAATTACAGACCATAAAGAAAACTGCTATTTAAATGCTATGAAGCATAATTCTTCAGCAAACCACTCAGTACCATATGAGGGGTTGTCATTGGCTTCTACCTGAATGATATTTCTTTCTTAAAAGCATTATTGCATCAGCATGAAATTAAATAAGGAAAGTTAAAACATAGTTATAAATAGTAGTATGTATTGTAATTAGTACTTTTTTACTATAACAATAAAGTTTTTAAGGATAAGTCTTCTTGATTTTGTTAGCATTCGGTTTTGTTAATGTTGGACAAATGCAGCTAGGTTCCTCCTAAGTTCAATGCTAAATTGGAATGACAAGAGTGGTGTCATACTCAGAATATTGTTGTCAGCAAAAAAGAAAGGAACGATATATATGTGAAACCAAGACTTGCTACCTAATAAAAATATTGTATCCAAAATTTTGGGAAGTAAAGCTTGTTTGTTTGTTTTGAAGACATAAAATTATATTTTTATTATTCTAATGAAATTTCATCCTTAGAACATAATGTGTCTTCCTAAATTCCCAAATTGCCTCTATTTACAATTCTGTATTTCTTATCCATTTTCTCCCCTTTCTAAAAGCAAAACCAATAGTACTAGGGTACTGGCCTGATAATATGATAATTTGAAAAGTTTTGCCATTTTTTTTTCTTATCAGTTTGCGGGAATATTTTTCAATTATTTTATTTTTTTTCAAGAAAAGTCCAACTGAATAAGGAAAGTAACTCAAAATCTCTTGTAAAATGTAGGGTATTAGCAGGAAGCTTTCTCACCAAATAATTTAGTTTATATGTGTTAATTTGATGGAAATGAATTCTTCTTTATTTCCTGTTCTTTTTCTTTATACAACATCAAAAGATAACCTAAAGCTAAGTCAGCATTTTATGTGACCTCATTTCTGTAGATAATATTCTAACTTCTTCAGAAGAGTTTACTTTCACGGTCTATCTGTAGTCTTATTGCTCAAGTAATCTATGGTTAGTCATACTATTTATAAAGATTATATAATGTGTATGCATAACCACCAGCACTTTGGTGAAAACTTAAACTCCTTTTCCTCCTTTGCCACTTGTAGTTAACGTTCTCTGTAGTTCTGCCAATAATGAGGACTATGATGTATTTCCTTCTCCTGTGATGATGACTCAGTTTCCTTCGTTGGCAAGATGTCGGGGCAAAAATATGAGAGCACTCTATTCCTGATTACTTGCTTCACAGTTATACCAGGATCAGGCATGAAAGCATCTCTTTTTCTGTAAGAAGATGCATATTCATTGTTCCTTTATCTAGTTACACAGGAGTACGGCTGAAGTCCTTACTCTGTCTACACAGAGAAGGCAAGAAGTTAGATTTTCAAAAGGCTGAATAACTTAAGACCCTAAGATTCATTATTTCTCTCTGAGATTCAGGCTCCTAAGCATATAAATCACTTCTAAAATGTTATGCTAAGTTATATTCTGGTCCACTGAGATAAGAAAGGTAAGATGCATGGAAAAAGGTATTTGGCAAATTCAGTTTTAACTACCTAGAGAAACCAAAAGCAAACAGTAGGTTATTTTTCTGTGACTCAGATGCAATAAATACAAGTGCTTCTAGCACTGACTTGGACAATATTTCTATAATAAAACAGTGGAGGATTGCTTTGTATTAACTTGAATTTCATGAAAACTAGGAGCTTACTAGTCACACTTTGCATCATTATCATATATATTACATTCTGTAATGCCATGCTGACATAAAAAATAGTTTGGGAAGGCTTTATCAGTGCAATTATGAATAGTGATTTAAAAAAAATACAACCCAGACACCCTCTTCTCTGCCACCTAGAATAAGATGCATATGGGAAGATACTGTAACTAATGGAGGATAAAATATTAAAAATATCTGTTCCATAAGATTTCTTTTGCTTTTATAGGTTAAGCTGATCCAGGAAGAGTGTGTGCCCTCTGAGAAAGAAATGGAAGTGCAACATTTGAATAATAAATATTTGGTTTACTCAAGGACCTAGAGTGACAAAAAATGTAAAGATACCTGAATCACCAGTGTAGCAATGCATCCTCAAATTAGGGTTTATGTGCTGAAATTTTGTATCAACCTTTGATTCTAACTTTTGAAAAAACAGGAGATATAGGACTAAGAATCCTAAACTTGCAAATCTTTCCTGAGGCTTTTCTGACTAGGCAAATTGCTACCAGGCCTGATGTTATCCCTGCATTTTGCCTACAACCAAAGTCTCGGAGTAGTCTGGAATTTGATCTTGATAATGATATAATACAAATTTAAGCTACATTCTTTGTTGTACTATCTATTCATATTTAAGGATTATTTCACATAAACACAGAAGCTGAAATAAGGAAAAAGCATCCCATAAAAAGCAAAGTCCATGTATCCATCAGGAACACAGGCTAGAATATTTTTTTCACAAAAAGGGAATTTAAATGTTGAGTTACTTAAAAACACACATTAAATGTGAGGATTTATTCAATCTCTATTAAAAATATTATCTGTAACTAGTAGGCTTCTTTATCTTTAGGAACTATTTGCATCTGTCCTTTGAATTAGACCCATTTTGAACACATTTTATATAGTTACACCATGTCCAAGGGGAAAGAAAATAGTCAAAAGTTAAGATATATAGCTCTGTGGTGATTCACTATGTTTGTCTCCAGTTTTATTTTAGATGGTGCATCTTCACAAATTCAAAGTATTTACCTCTGAGTTCATCTTTCATTTCCTTGGAAATCAGAGCATTGTGGATGAATACTTGGCTCTGACGCAGAGCTGAGTCATAAGTAGTTTCTGCATCTGGGATGAGAGTCCAAGATATCTCCTGAAGCTAGCAGCATGAACAGAAGTCTGTATATATCCTCCACAAGTCACTTTTGATACGATTATTCTCATGTAGCATAGGGATCTAAGTGATATTTCTAAATTAGAGTCTACTTTTCCTCCTCTGTCACTTGAAGTGAATGCAAAGAGAAAGAAAAGCCAGAAGAGAATTGATAGCTTTGAATAATAGGGTAATCACACCTATGGCCATGTTCAAAACAGTGGACTCTTGGTTTCACCTGTGTGTCACCTTCCTATAGAAAGAAGACATGGATTTCTACTTTTCCTTTGAGGTTGCAGTACACTAACTTAGGGAATAGGAAGGGTGACTGGGGGACTTGAGTTTCTGGGTATGCTCTGGCACATACAAGCTGCTGTATCTAGATGTAGTGCATTGTTCTCCCTCAACAAGAGAGAAACCTGTCTCCTAACTTAAGCATTTTAGTAGTGCCCAACTAGCTAGCTGAGTGGGCAACATAAATATCTTTGCATTTTCTTTTCATCTTCTGCAAAATGAAACTAATATACTCATTCATAATACAGTTGTGGGACTAATATAAGTTTTCATCCAAAAGATACCACTGCCATTCATCCACAAATGAACTGTAGCTCAGGATAGTTACCAAACACACACATCGTATTCTGAATTCGTGGGTTTTTTTTCTGTAAGCACTAAGTTGGCTGTTTACATGCAAAACCAGGATGAATGCTAAGAGGCAGTTAGCATTAAATATGAACATTATGTTAGATTCTCAGGCAGCAGAATGCTATATATACTGAAGCTTTTTTTCATTTATCCTCAGTACTCAAAGTAACAATAATCAATTTCTTCTGCACTGAGGTATTTTACATATGAATGTTTTTAAACATATTTATGTACAAAATTATGCCAATATTGTAACAAATGTTTTGTTATCATCATAATTATTGTGAATAAGCAGCTCATTATTCATTACTGGTATAAGGCATTTTAAATTGCATTCTTAATTTCAACAATAATTGAAAATTTCCTTGTGAATTAAATTTGAATTCAGTGATACATCTTGCTGTTGTTTTGTTCAGAACATTCATAGGAAAAAGAGCAGACCAGCCCTTTTTGTTTGTTTATTATCTATATAGTTTTACAGCAAATATATTATGGGATATCTGAAGCTCCTTAGTGAATTTCAAGGTAATCTCATCACAGATGCTTTTATAAAGTACCTATTCAATGTTCTTTATGGAGAGTACAAAATGACTTTTTTCTTTACTTTTCCTAGTAAGACTTCTTATGGTTCAGAATTTCAATGAGGTGAAAAATTAATACTGCCTTACTGAATAACAAAACCATGGAAATGTCTTTGAAGTAGAAAGAACATTTTCCTCCTAAGTTTTAACTGAAAAATAAAAATTAATTTTGTTTTAATGATTATTCTCTTGCAATTCTAGAGTTATTTTCTGGCAATGATTGGCCTATAATGCAGAAGATTATATTTATATTTTCCAGTTGATTATTTCAAGGACTTTAAAAATATAGGTATGTATAGTAAGACCATAATGTAGAAATATGTCCTAAAGTCTGTTTTCATAAAATAATTTATTTTACTCACTAATTTTAACATTCTTAACATTGTGTCTAGTTTTGTTTTTATGACAGATACTCTCAACATTTGCATTAAAACCTTTTTTGTGAGCAGATAAAAAAGTCTATTCTGACAGAGTCTCAGAAATACAAAATTATTTCAAGAAAATCCTTACAGACAGAAAAATAGGTGAATCACTGCTAGTGTTTTTACCAGAAAAAAAAAATCATATTTTGATTATTGCTTCACCTTCAACCATAGTCCAGAAGATGTCAGAAATATAAGCATCATGTTATTGACCCTGACTTACAGCATGTTTAGATTAGAAGTACTTGTGTATCTTTATATATAGCTGTCACTATCCAGAAAAATTGTTTTAATTAACATTGATCCAGTTGATGTCTTTGAAATTATGATGATTTAGTTATAGTGACTGTCCCCCCACCACCTTTATGTATCTCTGTGTGTGTGTGCGTGCACGCGCCCATGCGCATGCACGTGAGCGTATGCACATACATACCTATTTGTGTGGGTGGAGGACACATGCAAAACAAGTGAATAGAAGTAACTAATAGAAGTAACTGCCATCTGTAGTAAAAGGCAAACATCTGCACAGCTTTGCAAATGTTGAATAGTGGAACAGTCGTGAGCAAGAATTAAGCTTCTGCTCAATCTTTAATTTCAAAAAGCTTTTCTTTTACCTTGCTGTGACATGCAAAACTGAGGGGAATATGTCATTATCTAGATAAACAGTATATTATGCAAGTAAATGAAAAAGTAAATTAAAAACTTACCCTACAATATTACAAAGAACCCCACAATAACCCTTATTCTTTGCAATGTGATGTTATTTGATTTTACCAATTACCTTGCAAAATTGATACAAGAGGTACTTTAGAAGTTTTATGAAATACTGTCCTTTAACAGCTTGACGACACATTTCTGTTTTGTTTCCTGCACTGTACTTCCACAAAGAACACATGGCAGATCTGTCCAGTACTTCTACAAAATCATAAATTTGCATTGGAAAAAAATGCATGATAGGCTGATATTTCCAAATGCTGAATTAAAGATGACAGTGTTAAAGCTAGAACTAAAACACATAGAGGTGTGCCAGTTGGTGGCATCATTCTTTCAAAAGCATAACATAAGACTTCAACTTAGAGAGTACTGAGTTACTTCTAAGATCTTCTTTATCTCAAAGTGTCTCAGAAATACTACAATATTATTTTAATTAATATTAAGAGGACATTATGTTAGTATGAACAAACTTAACCAAAACATTATTAATTAAAAAACACAACATATTCAGCTACTGAATGTGTTTATTCAACTACCCCCTTTATCTCATCATTCCCTGTTCTGACACATTTCATGGGAAATACTGGTTGGTGGCAACTGCAATTCCTGAACTGGGAAAAACCAACCTTGGCCAAGACAAATATTCTTAATAACTTTTTATGCAACTAAAACTTTTACCTATGGACAGAAAGAAGAGGGATTCTAAGAACCTTAGATATAATCTTTAGTAAATTTTGGAGGATTTTACTCATAGTTGGCACAGAAGTAGATTTAATATTCTTTTATACAGTGAGAAAAACACAAAACATGCAGGAAGCTAATGAATGATTCAAGTTTCTCAGTTTGAGAGTCATATTTCATCATCACATAAATATTATTTATGTTGCATGGAATGAACAATCTTCAGATCAATAATCAGACAGCTGTTTTTAATTATAAATATGGGTAAAAGACCCTGTTTATTCACACATATTTGGTTTCTTAACAATTTCTTTGCTATTTGAAATTTTTCAGAATCGATTATGCATACCAAACCACTGATAATGAGACTTCACAAACACACTCTATTGAGTTTTAATCAAGGGAACTTATCCTTTGACATGAATTAACTTTACTAGAATGTGTAAATGAGTAGCAAGGAGAAAGCCTTATCTTTGTAGTTAGTTGTTCTAATTAGTCAGTGACATTTAATATTACAAGAATTTGAGACAGTGGAAAAGACAAATAATTGCATCTGTTACTGTTCCTACTAAACATGAATATTCAGATCTATTGACATTTTTAAGAGTGATTCTTTGTAAGGTTTTTCTGTAGTCATTTGGCATGTAACTATTAATAATATTGTAGCTGGACTAGTGGTAAGTATTTGTTTTATGTTGGTTAAATTGTAAGATTATAATTAAGCCAACAATAAATCCTTGGATCTTCAGTTACATAAAGTCTATTTCCTTTTACCCATAATGAAATTCTGAGTTAATATTTTAAAACATCTAACAACAAGGTCAGTAGCAGCTTATATAAAAATGTATTTATATTGAATTATATTTAAAGGAATACAAAAATACATAAACACAGACATTAATTGTTGGGAGTGTTGGAAAATGAATAGAGGTACTTCTGAGACCTTGACATTAATTAGGTTCACTTCATTCACCTCCTTGACTTCAAAATTGACCAGTGATTTGGTAAATTTTCAGAGATTTGCACTGTTGACCTGGTCATTTTGACAGGGCTTGAGTAGTTTCACATGCACAAAAATTTGTAATCTTATTTTGTAGGATAAAAAGGTGTGTTGTGGGAGTTTTTTCCCTCTTTAAGGTGACACATAAATTGTATCAAAAGAGATTTAAGGAAAATTAAATATGAGACAATTGTTAAAAAAAAAGGTATTGTTAAGATCTACAGAGATAAGTAGTGTCTTAACCTTCTGGCGATCATGGAAGGAGGAAGGAAAAGCTAAAATCAAACACAAGTGTATGACGAGGAGAGAAAACAGGAAAAAAGTGGACCTACGGATCCCACTTATCCAAGCCAAAAGAATCCATTTTCTGTATAACAGTATATAATGGATACCTGAGGAAGTCCATGGATTTAACACTGTTAAAAAATGCAATTAAAGTATTTCTAAAGAAAAATAAGGTATAAGCCACTGAAATTAAATGCAGGCCCATACCAACCTGTAGGGCTATGCTTATACTGCTAAATTAAAGGTCAGATATCATGTCTTGCCCTGAGAGTAACTTGCTAGACTAGAAATATGATATGAACAGTCTTAGAAAGCAACATATTTCCAAGAAGAATGTGTTGAAAATTTTTCATAAAGAAAGATTTTATGTATTACATCAGTGATGAGTTTCCTGGATGCAAGTGTAGCTATTCTGAGTGGTATATTATTCTCTCTTTATTATGTACTACTACGAAATTAACATGTCTTCATTGTCTTTTACTGCTTCAATGCTTAATGTAGTTCAAGATAATGAACTAAGTGTGTAAAAATTGCTTCTTCTTAACAAGTTCTGACTATCTGGATTGATGGTCTTCTAGAACATCAGATCTTCAATAACTGTACATAGACTTGAATCTGTCATCTGGCTGCACTAAATTCACTATAGTTTTTTGATTAATCTTGATGTCTTTTAAAAATGATTTAGATTTTGACTGCACTTCTCTCCCAAGAAACAGCATTACTTTATGGAGTATGTCTTGCATAGAAAATGTGTATATGTATATAGCTGGATGTCTAACCTAGCTTAATTGACCAGATTCCTTCCATAATAAAAAGAGAGAGAGTGTGTTATGGTTAAATTTTAGAAAGCTAATGTTAAATTGCATAAACTCTACCTAATATCTCTGAGCAGCTGTTTGTTGAAAATTTTTAGGACTTTTCTAAAGAAAATACATTTTTTTTAAATCAAATACCTCATTGTACACCAAATTGGCAATACACCAAATTGCCAATGGGCAATAAGCAGGAGGAACTAGAAGCTATTGTGCATCAGAATAACTAACTACGATGTAGTAGCTATCACCAAAACATGGTGCAATGAATCACACAACTGGAGTGCTGCCATTGATGGGTATAAGTTTTTCAGAAGGGATAGGCAAGGAAGGAAAGGTGGTGGGGTGGCCATGTATGTTAGGGAATGCTACGACTGCATAGCGATTAGTGATAGTGACAATAGGGTTGAGTGC
>NW_010206609.1:0-223 GCF_000695765.1 Mesitornis unicolor
TTCTAGTACTGAATCAGATTTGATGTAGGGTCATGCTGATTTGGAGGAGTGGGTGGGTATCCATTGCTGCTTTCTTACTGCTGTGTACAGAGTGTCCCTGGCAATTTCCAAGGTTTGGAAACAAAGTTACTGTCATTAGGACTGCTTACTGTGATGTTAGAACAGCCCTTACATATGTTCTGAACAGCCATGCAATGTGGAGTACAGGAGGCTGAGGGGGGAC
>NW_010206609.1:264-1504 GCF_000695765.1 Mesitornis unicolor
TGCTGAGCTCTTCTCCCTGGTATCCAGTGGTAGGACACGTGGCAATGGCTCGAAGCTGCGCCAGGGGAGGTTCAGACTTGACATTAAAAAATACTCGTTACTGCAAGGGTGGTTAAACACCGATGCTTCCTAGAGAGGTGGTCTGTGCCTGGAGCCTGTCAGTGTTGAAGAGACATTTAGACAATGCCTTTAATAATCCCCTTTAACTTTTGATCCAACCCTGAAGGGGTCAGGCTGTTGGACCAGATGATTGCTGTAGGTCCCTTCCAACGGGACCTGTTCTATGCTATTCTATGCTAGTTCCTATTCCTATTCTATTCTTAGAAACTGGTACAACCCTGCTGCAGTTGGAATGTAATACCTGCATTGCTTCCTTTTCTTCTGCTCTCAGAGAACATCTTCTATCTATTAACACAGCTTTTAAGTGATTATTTCACTCTTTTTTAGGTCCCTTAGTGATTTAAGTATTGAATTAATATATTTTGGTAAAGATACTACATACGTGTAGGATAACTGTCATTGAGAAAGGAGTGTAGTCATGATAAAATTTTAGTAGGAAGGAAGGAAATTACCTGTATTACATCTGTGAAATGCTTTTAATATTTACAAACGTATTTTTCTTTTTAAAAAAGAAACTGTCAAAGGAGCATTAATGGAGGAGCAAAAACGAAGTGAGAAGGCAGTCGAAGAAGCAGTAAAACAGACAAGAGAGGAACTGATGGAATGTATTAAAGAGCAGAAAAGGGTGAGTTAACGGGTTTCACTTCATGCAGTGAGAAATTGTTGAAGTTTTTTGATCCTGAAACCTGTTTTAAAATGCACAAGAAAAACAGAATTGGGAGTTATGTCTTCAGATTTGTCACTGCTTTTTTCACACAATTTGTTACTATTCTATATTTCTTCATATTTATTTGTATAATTTTAAGTTCATTACAAGCCAAAAAGCAGAAAAGCAGAAATGGATGCGTTGATGAAATTACAGTATTTCTTTACAGGAACTTAAAGATGGGGCATAAATGCAGTCTGACAAATTTAAATTGTGATCTGAGTTCCATTGGTTGAAAACCCTTCAGTATCAATAACATATGCTGTTTAATTGTCACAAACAAACTTTATTGTACAGTTTGCATGCACACAAAGGTCATAAACTTTTCCTCTCCTCCCATGTTGTATGACAGCCTGAAAATATGTTGAGAATTTATTAAACAGAGTTTATAGCCAGTGCACTGTTCTTGTTATG
>NW_010206610.1:0-478 GCF_000695765.1 Mesitornis unicolor
TTGGGGCGTTTCTCACGTATTTGACAAAGGAATCCTGCTCCTGGGGGGTCACGCGCACTGGATCTGCTCCAGGTGCCGGATAAATGCGGCCGTTTTCGGGCTGGGGGGGCACGAGGTGGTTCAAGGACACCCCAAAAATGTCCCAACCTCCTTGTGGGGGGCCCTCTTGGTCAACCCATGGCCAATCCCCAAAAATAGGCCCCAAATGTCACCTCCCCATCCCTGTTGGTCATTTTGAGGGGGGGGCAGCACGCAGGCCCCTCCCCTGTGGGGTCCCCTCAAACCCATGGGGCACCCCCACACCCAAAACATCCCCCCATGGTGTCACTGTGTCACCATGTCGTCCCCCCCAAGGGTCAACCCCCCACCATGGGGTCACTGTGACACTCCCCCCGCCACATCCCCAAAGGGTCCCCAATGACCCCTTGTGTTCACTCGTGTCCCTAATGATGTCCATGCCCCCAATGCCGCCAATGTG
>NW_010206610.1:553-2420 GCF_000695765.1 Mesitornis unicolor
CGTCCCCAACCTCCCACCCCGTGCAGGTTCTGGGCAGCACCACCACCCTCAGGGCCACCACGTTCCCGGCCACATCCATGTGCAGGGTCAGGCGGTTGGAGAGATGGGACTGCACCAGAGAGCACTGGGGACATGGGGAGTAATGGAGACATTGGGGGGATATAAGGACACTGGGGGCATCTATAGGGCGGGGGGGGCACCAAAATGAGGCACAGGGCCCCCCAAGAGTACCTCCAAACCCCCAACCCTGACATTGCCCCCCCCTTACCTGTGGCTGAGCCCCCCAACTGTGGGGAGAGAGGGAGTTTGGGGGGGGACACTTGGGGGGCAGCAGGGACCCCCCCAGGGAGGAACTGGGGGCTCCTGGGGAGCAGTAAAGACCTCTCTGGGGTGGTTTGAGGGCACATAGGGGACACAAAAGACCCCCCCCAGGAGGAATCTGGGGCACATGGGGGGCAGTGAAGACCCCCCTCAGGGTGGCTATGAGCCAATGGGGGCACTTTGGGGGCAGCACAAACCCTTTCCAAGGAGGTCTGGGGGTGCCCTGGGGGGAGTCTGGGTACCCCATGAGGGTTGTGGGTGCCCTATGGGTGCCCTATGGGTGCTGTGGGTGCCCTGTGGGGTCAGTGGATGCCCCAGAGGGGGTCATAGGCTCCCCCAGAACAAGGACAAGGGGAGCTGTGGTTGCCCTGAGGGTGCTGTGGGTACCCTATGGGTGCTCTACAGGTGCTGTAGGTGCCCCATAGGTGCTGTGGATGCCCCAGAGGGGGTCATAGGCTCCCCCAGAACAAGGACAAGGGGAGCTGTGGTTGCCCTGAGGGTGCTGTGGGTACCCTATGGGTGCTCTACAGGTGCTGTAGGTGCCCCATAGGTGCTGTGGGTGCCCTATGGGGTCTGTGGGTGCCCCATGGGTGCCCTGGGGGGGTCAGGGGGTCCTCATGCTGCACTGCTGCTCTATCTGCTGCTGCTGGACCTGCTTGTGGTTGGTGATGCCCTGGCAGATGCCGTTGACAAAGCCACTCTGGTCGTAGGGGATGAGCCCCATGAAGATTTTCTTCTCGGAGGAGTAGAGCAGCATCAGCACCCACACCTCGCACAGCGCTGTGCGAGCTGTCCAGCTGGGGACAAGGTTAGGGACATGGGGACAGGGTTAGGGACATGGGGACAGCAATGGGGACAGGGTTAGGGACAGAGATATGGACCCACAGCCCACCTGAGGACACCATGGGGACAGCATTAGGGACACAGAGACACACAGGGGGACCATTAGGGACAGGGTTAGGAACACAAATATGAACCCACAACCCACATGGGGACATGGGGACAGGGTTATGGACAGGGTTAGGGGCAGGGATGGGGGCACAGCCCACCTGGGAACTTGGGGACAGCATTGGGGACATAGGGACATCATTGGGGAGAGGGTTAGGGACAGAGAGACACCATTAGGGACATGGGGACACCATTAGGGGTAGGGTTAGGGACACGAATATGGACCCACTGCCCACTTGGGGACACCATGGGGACAGGGTTAGCGACATGGAGACAGGGTGAGGGACTGGCACGTGGTGACACAGCCCATCTGGGGACACCATTAGAGAGTTTTGGGGGGTCCCAGGGGGTTTTGGGAGCCACCAGGGGGGTCCCTATGCAAGCATTGCCCATGATGTGGTACAGACTGGGTGACACTGGGGACTGAGAGGGACAACAGGGAATGGGGGGGCTTTAAGGGGATCTGGGGGGGGGTCCCAGGGAGTTTTGGGTGGTCCTGGGAAGTTTTAGGTGTCCCCAGGGAGTTTTTGGGGGTCCCAAGAGGGTTTTTGGGGTCCCTGAGGGGGTTTTGGGGGTCCTTATGAAGCCATTGCCCATG
>NW_010206611.1:0-241 GCF_000695765.1 Mesitornis unicolor
ACAGCTAAAGGCAAAAACTTCCCCATCCAAAATAAAGAGGAACCGCGAAAGGAAAAACTTCCTCTCACCGATTGGAGGAAAATAAAGACTGTGTGTGCCGATTTGGTCCCATCAGCCACGCTAGCTTTCCCGGTCCGGGTGACAGACGGGGGACAGAGGATCTACTCACCAATAAACCCTAAGGGCATACAAACGATTATTAAGGCAATGGCGGATAAAGGGCTTAATTCTGCCATGGTCT
>NW_010206612.1:0-14903 GCF_000695765.1 Mesitornis unicolor
ATTTCTGTAGTATTTCTGGGATTGATTATAAAAAAGCCATTTGTAGCCTGCATGTGCTGAAGGCAACATTCTTGGTTTGAGAAATGACATCAGTGAAATTTTGCAAGTGCAAACCAGGAGCTTTGTAGCCTGGAGCTTTGTAGCTTGGAACAAAGTTCTGTGTGCGTGGCTAGGGCAAAACTATGCCAGTAAAACTTTTAGTTTGTCTCATGATCTCAGTCAGACCAGAGTAGGTTGCATGCAGCTTTGGTGTGGCAGTCAGATTTTGGCATTTCAAAAAGAAAGCAATCTTCCTGATAATCCAATGCTGGCACAAGTAAAGTACATTCAGGGATCTGCTGTAAGTCAAAATGATGCAGTGTCTCACAAAGGAGGTAAATGGTGTACCTCCTTAAATGCTACTAAATGTAGTAGATTTTTCTGTATTATAAGGCTTTAGTAGCAGTTTATTTTGAAACACAGCTGCAAGACTAATTGTGACCACACATCAAACAGGACAGGAATATAAGATATAACCCAGAAGACTGCCTGGTCTTCCTCCAGTCAAATTTGTTCCCCTGCTGTGGCAGGGAACAGCAGTCCCTCTGGTTCTCTGTGCGTTCCTCCACATTAAAACAAAGATTTTTAACCACACAACTGTGACCAAAAGGTCACAAAAATCAAAGGACCTTTTAATGATTATTATTACTTTGTTCTTATTATAGACTTTAGCTTGTGCCAGTGTGGGTTTTTTCTTAAATAACTCTCCTACTACCTTTATTTCTTCTTATTTTTATGCATTTATGAGTAGAAAATATTCCTTTATTCTCTTTTTCTGTTAAAAATCTCAACTCTTTAAGTCTCCTCATATATGACAGGTTCTTTTTCTTCCCGGGTATCCAAATAGCCATTCTTTGCACCTTCTCTGATTTGAATTCATTATTTTGGAGAGAAATCCGCCCATAGAGATTTTTTTGGTCATCATAATCATTCAGATATTGGATGGTAATTCTAGTCTTGCTCTATAATGATGTTGATTCCTGGTACCCACTGATTTACATTAATATGTTCTTTATCAGGTTTGAAGTTTCTCATGAGAACTTGAAATCAGCTTCTTCTAGACTATAAAAATATAATTATAAATAATAAAAATATAAAATCTCTTAACTTTTTTCCAGCCAGATACTATCTTCTTCAATCGCTGTCTTTCTTGAGCCATCCCTTTGTTCAACATTCAGTTTTCCTGCTAATCCCTATCTTCTCTATTTTCACAAGGAATTTCCTTTGTGCCCTTGTATCAAATCCCTTGCCAAAGTAGAGAGAGACAAAAGCTGCAACATTTCTTTTGGCTAGGAAATTAGTTTCCTTATCAAAGAAGTTACCTTTTCAAAGATCTCTAAGATCTGTCTTTGGGAAACACATGTTGAAGTTTACCTCATTTATTATTGTCTCATGCCTTTAATTACTCCCTTCATCCACAGCTTGTTCTAATATCTGCATGCAATTGAGAAATCTATCTAAATGTATCCTTTCTTCTTTTTCACTACTCCTATTCAACATTATCATTTCTGATATAACTGTTTCATTAGTATCTTTGGTACTGGATCTGTGATTTCATGTACCCGTTGTTTTAGGATTCTGGAGTGAGTTTGGCTTCCCAGTTTCAGAATATTTTACCTGTTTAAATTTTGTTGCTACGCAAGTGTTGCTTCCATTTTCACATCCTCATTTTAATTTGTCTTTGTTTCTGTGCACAAGTAGAATTATTCGCCCTGAAACCTGACGCTAAGTATTCATTTATCTTTGGGTCTGTAACTGGGTTATGCTAATGTTTAAAGTCAGTGCGCTGCACAGCTCTTCTCCCTTTCTGCTTCTTCAGCCTTTGTATGGCAAATAAATAGAAGTTGTTTAAATTTACTGCAGCAATATGGAAATTCAATGAAGTACAGGCTAATCTCTGATTAGTGTTGGCTATGAATAATGAGACATTTTGTAATACCTCTCATTCTTTTCTTCTTTGTTAATTCCAGTAATTACAATTCTTCTCTGTCATACACACATTCAGCCTTAACATCAGCTCCAGACATTCTTTCTCCTTCGTTCTTTCTGAGTTCTGACACATTTACTCCTGTCTGAAAAATTTTAGCTATTACTATGAAATCCTTTTTTTCACGTCTAATTTTCTGTCTCTTCTATTTCCATCTTCTGTCTTCCTTTTCCTGGCTGTCCTGACCTGTCTCCCTATGATCTGAATCAACCTAAAGGAAGGGTATTTTCCCACCCCCTCTACATGCATTGTTCTTGTCTTCAACTCCACATAATTTACCAAGTGTCTTCTCCACTTCTCACCTCTTTTTATTTGACCTGTCCTTTCCAGTTTTGTTGTCCTACTTTTGTGCTCTTTACAGATCAGTTTATTTTTAACCCTTTCTTTCTTTCTTTCTTTCTTTCTTTCTTTCTTTCTTTCTTTTTTTTAAAAAACATTTTTCTCTATAAATCCTGAGCTTCTCTTTCAGGTAATTGTCTAACTGTAGCTGAAAGATCTCAACTATTTTTTTGATGGCAATAATACCACGGAAGCTATGATAACATGAACTTCAGTACAGGCTAGTTGCCTTAGTGCATGTTGGAAATCACTGGTGAGTTTAAGATAGGCATCTAGTGCAGGCGTACTAGAGTCTGTGCTTTCATATCTGATATCAACCACTGTCTAAATTAGCTACATTAGAACCTCTATGGATAGACTTGTCTAGACTAACATCAGACCGAAAGTAAGTTTCTGTTTTGTACATCTGTTACAGACAAGGAAACACATCATGTAATTTCTCTTAAAAATATGTTTCCTTCCTCTTTTTCTTCATGTGCTTACAAATATCACTTGTCAAATGGTGACATTAAGTCAAATTATGTGAAATACTTGAGTTAGACTGTGCAAGAACTGGTTGGGAAAATGTTTTGTACACAATTTCAAATTCAAAAACATATCCTTCGTAACTAACAAATGAACACACAGACCTTTTCAAAATAAAAGCTAATTCTCAACCCTAGAATAAGTACAGGAATTTAGAATATCATTGGGAATCAAAGGTTTGTATCTCCACTCTGCAGGACACATGTGACAGACTTGAATATGAAGCACTCATAGAATGGGTGAATAAACTGACCACCAGGTAATAGATTAGGGAACACTAAGTATTATTCCTGCATTAAACTATGAAGGGAAAACAAAGTTTTGAATTGCATCGAAACAGTATTCTCCATGCAGTCCTGAATCTATTTTTCCACAGTCCAGATGAATGCCCTTACCGCATGTCTATGGCTATAGAGGCAGAGTAAATATTTACTTTTCTCTCCCTCCTACCCTCTGTCTCTGGGAATATAAAATTATTTATGAAAAATGTGACAACACCACCAACATAAACTGCAGTAAACTCATTCAAGAAAAGTCCCAAATCATACTCACATAGTGATTCAAGTCTTTGTTCGGAAATACACCAGACAATCTTCCACGTAAGTACATTTAACCAATAGATAGTTGGCAATCCCTTCTTCTCAATTTTTCTCTCCTTCACTTCCTCCTTTCTTATCTTACTCTGCTATTTTTTTGACAGACATAACCTCTTGACTCAAGGTAGACTTTCCTGAAAACAAATATTATTGATATCATTATGTTTCTGGGCTGTTTGCAGTTTCTTGACTTCAGGCACTTCTCTGAAAAATATTTATATTCATTTATAATTAATCAATTTGTTAAGTGAATATAATTAAATTTAAAAAGGCTAAGATTATATTGTAAAGCACTCAGATTACACAACTACGACTACAACTACACATTGCACTTGTTATCGTGTTCCGGTTGTCCTATATATATTCATTACCATGTAATGTAATGTCTTTGATTACATAATCTTATGCTATTTGTTCTATGCCTCTCTGTACAGAGAATGGGCAGTGCTCACTTACTGAGCAGCAAAGCAATGTTGTGGATACAGCATGCAGATTTTACCAAGTAGCCCAAGTTAAGTTGGCTGTAAAAAATATAGGAGCTGTAATAAATTGTTAAATTCAATATGTGCTTTCTAATGGCATTCCTCACTATGCCTTCTAAGTCCTTTGCATTTATTTAGTAATTGTCATTACATCCCTGTTGAGGTTGGTTGTTGAGGGAAACAGAAGTTCAGAAAGCTTGATTCCTCCAGTAAATCAAATTAATCTATTAATTTGAGGTGTCTATGAGCTGAGTTTTTAAAGTATATGTTACGATACAGAACTGTGACTGTTCAAAAAAAACTAAGCTCATCTGCAAATTTCATACCAGAAAATAAAGGATGAACATACATAAATAAGTGCATAGAACACACAGCTTCCAACATCTGAAGCAAATCTCACTGAAGTAGGATTCTAACACTGACATCTCAGAGGCAAATGCAGACAACAGTTTATCAAGGCAAAGTTCAACTATACTTTATTTTCCCACACTTAACCTTTGTCATTCAGTACTCATATTCCACATCTGCAGGAAGCAATGTTGGGATGTGTCAGTACAGAGCTCTGAACGAGTTTGTAATGAAATTGATTCAGTGCAGTGACTAAGACATGGCAACTTTGGAAAACTTAAATATATTATTACATGTAAGACTGTGTCATATTGAGATTGCACAAGAAATACAAACATTGGGATTTCCTAAATTGATATTTCCTTATTTTGGAGCCCTGGTTCTGGTCAGTGGGACAGGGTGCAAGGTCTTCATATTGATAATGAACTGCATAGAAGACGGAAAAGTAGTGGTCACTTTTCACAATAGGAAATAACTAGTGAAATCCTTCAGAGATCTGTGAAAGAGCCGATGATGTTCAACATAAATGATTTGGAAGGAAGGACAAATAGCAAGTTAACAAAATCTGCAGAAGTTTAGGGCACTTAAAGTGAAAGCTGACTGTTAAGTTTTGCAGAAAAAAATTGCAACCCTGAGTAACTGGGGCAAGAATGTAAGTAAACATACATAAAAAAGCAGTTCCAACTTTACTTGTGCCAGTAGTGGCTCTGATGCAACTGTTATGATGCTGAAATGAGACACTGAATTATAACAGGTAGAACTTATCCTATGGTTAACAGGTGGAAATCAAAACAAAGAAGCTTTTCTATGCCTCTGTAAATATCCTTGATGCATCAACATTAATACTGTGTGAGGAAGGAAGAAGTAGTAGTGAAACTGGGAGAAGTACAGTAGGGAATAGCTCCTGTATGAGAAGTATGGTACAGACAGCTGCCAAAAGCCTGCTGAAAACCAAAAGCAAAACTAGAATATGGAAAGTAATACTCCATCCTTACAAGGAGATGACCAAGGAAATATGATAGAAACATACAAAACTATGCATTGAAGAGATGCTGAACTGGAAACATCCATTCACTGACTTCAACTTCAAGGACCAAAGGTTCTCAGGGGAGTCTTGAGTTAAAAAAAAAGAAAGATATTGATGTATGTGGTATAAATTTAAGCACTGGAGTTTGCTGCAGATCTCTGTGAATGTTAAAGGTTTATACAACTTGGAGGTAAATTTGCATAAGTAATGGAAAAGAAATCTCTTGAAAGCTACACCAGAGTGCAAGCGTCGTCACTTCTGGCACAGAAAGTCCGCAAGACTTGTCAGTGCTGGAGGGAAGCTTCATACATACTTACTCTGTTCTTATACTCTCTCATGCCTATGATCAACTTTGAGTGACAGCATACTGGGATAGGAGGAGACTGCAAATATCATATTTATTTCTTTCCTGCTATGCTCTTGTGTGTGAGTTTGTGTCTACATATAATAGAGGACACACAGACACATAGATGTTTTCGTATATAAAAATTAGTAAGCCTTTTTGAAAAGCTTTTAGATAACTAACTCTTACTTAAAAATAACCCACACTTTATTATTCTTAGTATAGTGTGTAGCTGAAGCTTACCTTCATTGTTCACTTTAAGAAAGAGATAGTTTCAAGACCAAAAAAATCACAGAATCACAAAATCACAGAATCTTAGGAGTTGGAAGGGACCTCGAAAGATCATCCAGTCCAACCCCCCTGCCAGAGAAGTATCACTTAGACCAGGTCACACAGGAATGCATCCAGGCAGGTCTTGAATGTCTCCAGAGAAGGAGACTCCACAACCTCTCTGGGCAGCTTGGTCCAGGGTTCCATAACCGTTAGAGTAAAAAAGTTTTTCCTCATGTTCAGGTTGAACATCCTATGTTCCAGCTTGCTCCCATTTCCCCTTGTCCTGTCACTGGACATCACTGAGAAGAGCCTGGCTTCTTCCTCCTGACACTCGCCCTTTACAAATTTATAAACATTAATAAGGTCACCCCTCAGTCTCCTCTGCTCCAAGCTAAAGAGACCCAGCTCCCTCAGCCGCTCCTCATAAGGGAGATGTTCCACTCCCTCCATCATCTTTGTGGCTCTGCACTGGACTCTTTCAAGCAATTCCCTGTCCTTCTTGAACTGAGGGGCCCAGAACTGAACACAATATTCCAGATGCGGTCTCACCAGGGCAGAGTAGAGGGGAAGGAGAACCTCTCTCGACCTACTCACCACCCCCCTTCTGATACACCCCAGGATGCCATTGGCCTTCTTGGCCACAAGGGCACAGTGCTGGCTCATGGTCATCCTGCTGTCCACCAGGACCCCCAGGTCCTTTTCTGCATGGCAGCTTTCCAGCCACTCGTCCCCAAGCCTGTAGCGCTGCATGGGGTTATTGCGCCTGAAGTGCAGGACCTGGCACTTGGCCTTGTTGAAGTTCATACCGTTGGCCTTAGCCCATTGATTCAGTCTATCCAGGTCCCTCTGCAGAGCCTTCCTACCCTCAGGCAGATCAACACTCCCTCCCAACTTAGTGTTATCTACAAACTTGCTGAGGGAGCACTCAATCCCCTCATCCAGATCATTGATGAAGATGTTAAACAGAACTGGCCCCAAAACAGAGCCCTGGGGAACACCGCTTGTGACTGGTCGCCAACTGGATTTAGCTCCATTCACCACAACCCTCTCTGCTCGTCCATCCAGCCAGTTTTTAACCCAGTAAAGCGTATGCCCGTCCAAGCCATGCCCAGCCAGCTTCTCCAGGAGGATGCTGTGGGAGACGATGTCAAAGTCCTTAATAAAGTCCAGGTAGACAACGTCCACAGCCTTCCCCTCGTCCACCAAGCAGGTCACCTCGTCATAAAAGGAGATACGATTAGTCAAGCAGGATCTGCCCTTCCTGAACCCATGTTGACTGGGCCTGATCGCTTGTTTGTCCTGCATGTGCCATGTGATGGCACTCAGGATGATTTGTTCCATCAGTGGAATCGCTCCCTTCCATCAGTGAAACAAGGTATCCTGCATGGAGATGTACATATTGGTACAAGTGTATAGTTTCTATGTGACCTCACTTAGGCTGTATTTACCATTTGACATATTTTTTCACCTCCCAGATGTCTGTTAGCTCCTAAAACTGTGCTGTTGCTGGCCATTGGTCTACTTGACCTGTATTATCATAAATTATGGGAGGGCATTCACAAATCTTAGAAAGCAAAAAATCTGGAAGTAACTCCACTGGTATGACTTGTAAGGAAAGTAGCTCTGCTGTATTTTGTCACTTACAGAAGAAATGAGATTTCTGCTAGATACTGTAGCATATGTTTTGGCAAACAAATTCAGTGGTCCATTGTGATTATCCCAGCAGGTGCCAAAAGAAACAAAAATTAAACATATTTGAATCTTGTCCTTTAAAAAAAAGCCAGTTAAAAGACCTTTGAGACAAGAAAAGCCATAGATAAGTTCCTCAGTGCATGTAAGTTAGTGATTAGATTATCAGTGGTAAGATTATTTCCAGTTCTAGCAGCTGACAAACTGACCATTTCAATTTAGAGCAACAACTTCCAGTGCTCATATAGAAGCCTAATTTAATGAGGCTCTGAATCTGTTTTCCTGCCTCTGATTTCAGAGTCCAATGGGGAGATGAGATACTATTCTCCAGATGCTTTTAGAAAAGGCAAGAAGTAACTAGGCTAGAAGTAACTGAATCACTAACTTTAATTCTGCATATTCACATCAATAGGATGCTACCCAGGAGAAAGCTGTGATTTCCTCTCTTTAAGAGTCTGCTTTAAATATAGCTGTGAACTGATACTGTGAGATGGTTATTGCATAGCCTTTTGGAAATGAATTATTATTTTACATAAGGAGATATCTTCAACATATAGCAACATTTAAATGCATGCAGATTTTCAGTAACCTAAAATCTTTCATACAGTTCAAAGTTGAAATCCTATTTAAGAAAACAGTTTTCTTTTCTAGCCCTTCTTCTGGGCTGAAATTCAGCAGAGTTTGTGCATCTGCAAAGGCACAAACTGCAAAGATTCAAGTAGCAAATAATTTTGTATAAGTAGATAAAGGCGTTATAGTTACTAGCAATTTCAGTTTTGATGCATATTAGCATGGCAACTTGCATATCTTTTCTTCATAGATTCCTTTAAAAAAAGGAATACAAATTTTACATATTTTGTCTTTTTAGTATAATTTTAATTTCCATTTCACTTTTTAGGTTTTATTTTTTAAAAGGAAAAGAAAAAAGAAACCGAATGAAAACATGTTTGCTGCAATAACACAGAAACTGAGCATTGTGATTTCTGCAACAAGAAGTAAAATGCATCATGTGCATTTTATGATGAATTAATTACCATTAGAAGATCCACACTAGAACTGAAATTAAATAATTCCAAAATTTTCATACATATCATGTGAAGAAAAAGAACTGTTATTGATAAACTCATTTCAATAGTTATTTCTTCTGTTACCTTGGCATAAAGCTCAGCTTACAAGTAATCTTGCTTGAGTCCTTTTATTCCTCTGCTATCTCACAGGCTTTCAGTAATGTTACCTCCTTTTATTTAGTGAAATATATCTGTAAATTCAAAATATAGGCTGGTTGATTATAGAACACTGTATGTTTAAACTGTCCTGTAAGGAGTCCGACAAGGTTGCTTAACCTTCCTGAATGCATAACATCACATATTACCAGAGGCCATATTTCATACTGGATGGAAAATTGTGAGCTTAGTACACCCAGTATTTAGTTTTTGTCGTGAATATGCCGTCACTCCACTGCCAGCCCAGGAGTCTCTGGGCTGTTACTCAAGCTTTCTGCAGACTCCTTTGAGATCTCTGTATGGTCAAGAGTTAAAAAGATCTGAAGCAAAGCAGTGTGTTGACCACACACGTAGAAAATAATTGTAAATGTCTGAAATCATCCACTCACATGTTCCTTCCCCGCCCTCCTCCTGGCCTTAAAATCACTTTATAAAGTCATAATGTTAAGATAATAAGGATCTTTGATGACTTACTGCTGTAATTTGTAGTCAGATAGATATACGGCAAAGCTCTTCAATCCATTAATGCCTGGCTGTTATTTGAAAATGCACATTGCTATACAGTTGCTCAATGTCACGAGCCAGGACCTCTGCACCAGTGAGATAGTTTATCTGTTCAGATTTAAAGGCAGATTAAGCTGTCATTTGTGGTGCCTATGATATAAAATAATTCCTATGTGATATAGTCAGCATATAGTCTTCCATCTGATCTAATTCTCTTGGCCAGGAAATACAGAATTGCCATTGTAGCAGGTCACTGGCTCTGCATTAAGCAGATAGCAGGCCTGGGGCCATCAGACTTGCATTGTTTAGACTTGGCTTGATTTGCTCTAGCTTACTTAGCTTCAACAGCCACTGACTAATGACCAGGTGGCTGTTATTTAATTTTCATTTGTGTAATATTGTATTACTTGGTGCAATGCCTATTGTTAATGGTAGAGATAGGAACAAGAAGTAGTTATGCTATACATGAGTGAACTACTTCTCTGCTCCAAGTCTGATGCAGCTTAAAGGAGGACAGATCTGGGGTGACAGCAGAGGTGTTGAGGACTTGAGTACAGTATGATACCAGTGGTCTCAAGGCTATCAAAAACTCACAAGTAAACAGTTACCGAGTAAAAAAAAAGGAAACTTAGGTGCTGGATAAAACTGGATTTAGTGGTGATAAACAGAACAAGGAACAAGTATTCCACATATGTAAAACGACAAAAGAGCAGAGTGCAAAGCACATGAAAATGGCAGCAAGGGCACAGGAAGAAACCATTAACATTGTGCTCCTTCTGTAAGAGAAGCCATTATCCCGGCATCATTAACATCACACTCTCCCAGTAAAGATTTCAAGGAGCTCATGAATCCCTGTAATTCCTCTTAGATTCAACTGTTGACCTTAGGCTCTAGAGAAGCAGTGGAAAGGTAAGCCTAACAGTAAGAGATAACAAAAGTGTTGATAGTAGAAGTTTTATTGTATTTTTGAAATGTATTGTTAACAAGATTTGCTTTCTATTTAGATTGCATTAGCATCAATTTAACTGGACTAATAATATTACATTTTTGTTGCATTTTGGTTATACTATTAAAGCTTTCAATTTGGGTAGCATTAAGTTCTTGGCTTCACATAGATGATGTGGTCTCCTTTCAGCCATAACAAGATCTTGAGTGTAACACTGCAGAGACATAGGATATTGCCCGCTGGTTTTACACTACTAGTCCCTGGCTTCTGGAAGCCAGCTGGGAACTCATGCAGCTGTTGCAATTCAGAAAGCTTTAATCTGCTGGAAATTTTCTATCAGACCAGACCAATACTGGTAATTGACTAATCCCAGAATCACCAAACCAGACTCCTCATTTATTTTTAGAGCCACTTCATTGCCTCATGCTGCAGACTAGACTTCAGGCTAACCAGTCCTAAACCAACAAGGTGAAACATACCATCTCTAATGCAAGTTTTGATAAAGAACATTCTCCTTCCTTCCTCTCCTTTTAAAATTACAAGCCCTAAATGAGAAAAGGGTAGTTGAAACATATATAACTCTGCAAAAATTAAAAGAGAATGGAAAGAAAACTTTGCTGTCTAAATAACTTACACTTAAGCAGGTACATCATGGAAACCTGTATTCTGATTTCTGTGCACCAGTTCCTATGAGACAAATACAACTGTTCCCATTTTACAGTTAAATAAGTGAGGTACCCAAATACCTGTGTACAAGAAAAAATGGAATGACAATGTAAGGATACATTCAAAATCATTGTGTCGGCTATTATTTTCATCACCTGAATAGTTTTCAGTTGTCCCAGCTTGACTTTTGTTTTACAATCCTCAAATTATTCATTGTGTGAATAAAAACCTGGAGAACCAGGTTTTATAGTAGGTACTGAAATACAGTCAGGGTCATTTGAAAAGATGTTATTAAAGTGATAGAGCATGATCAGTCTTTTGATTTACAATACAAACAATTTTGTCAGCATCTTAGTCATTTTCTTTCAAGCAACAGCAGTTAAATTGGAATCTATGGACTCTGTGAGGGAGTGGTTTTTACTAAGAACTTTAGGGAAGTTTTTTAAAGGCAGCAATACTGACTTAATGGGACTTTAAAAAATGTTATTGCCCATAGCATATGCTAAACATCATAGAGTGGATTAATTCCCTCTAAAGATGTTGTCTTAAGCCCTAATTTTGTGTGCAATTTTAAGAGATTATTGAATTTAGCATTTTATATACTTTGACTTTACAATAAATGTTCTTAAGAGTTATATATGCTGTCTGATAAATGGAATAGTTATGACCCTAACCTTGCATTGCTGAAATTTGCCTATTGACTCAAATGAGCTCCTATCAGTCACAAAATGCCCGAGAAAGAATACATTCATGGTGGGTATGTATATGTTAATTCAACTGAGCCTGAAATCAGTATATCTGAATTTTCCTTGCAACATGAACAAGTAAGAAAGGAAAATTATATAATTGCAAAGCAAAAATAATGCTCCAGAAGTGGCAAGGTAATTGTGAAAATAGAAGAGAAAGAAATCATGTGAAGAAAATACTCTTTTTACCATCAGGATCTTAAATGGACTCTTGAAAAAAGCTGGCCTTGGAGAAATTTGGCTTTGCTTGACATTATAAAAAATAATGAGGTAAAAATAAAGTAAAAAAGACTGAATTTCAGAAGTCAAATTCTTTGACAACAGACCTGAGATTTGCACTATGTGGCACTAAGTCAAGTTTTCATTTGCTTTTTAGAATTTCTTATGAGAAGTTTTGACAATATCAAGTTAGTTTGAGTTTCTGCATGCATATAACTGAGTTAAGAAAGAACAGATTGCAGTTGCCATGGTCCACACCCTGCTTGCATGAGAGAAAAACAAAAATCAGCAAGGGTTTCCAGCCTATAAACTGACCCTTTATGGTAAAGAGAATAGAATGGTATGTGGTTTTAAGTGTTTTCAAGTGTATCCCCTCAGTTTCCATTTTGAGATGGCTTCCTCTTGATTGCGGTAAGTAACATTAAGGTGACTGTGCACTCTGCGTAAACAAGAACGGTATTAATAGTACAAGCTCAAGGAATTAATATGAATGAATTATTTATATAGGGATCTGGTCCCGTATTAATTAGGTATTTTGGAAAGTTTAACTAGATATGAGGAAAACTGTGATGGCTACTGGGTGCCATTCTCTGTGCTAATTCCATTTTGAGACTACTTGGTGTGAAGAGCACAATGAAATTCAGTATCTTTGAAAACATAGGATGTAACTGATCAGTTTAGGTAGTGGCTCACACAACAGAAATTTCTGCTTATTTATAAGAAAATAATGATTGTATTCCCTGCAATAAAAAGGAACAGACTAATAAAATTTTCTCATAAGCATGCATCAAAGATCTCCTGTTAAGTTCAGTAGGGTGTGAATGCATTATTTTCTTTATTGGTAAAAAGGTAAATACACAGCACAGTGCTTTCTGACTTCAATTTCTGCAAGTGTGTTAAGAGTTACATTTCCTAGATTTAGAATAATCCCCCAGAAGAAGAAAAATATAAAATGATAACTTCACAGTCTTAATGGACAAATTCTTCAACCATACCTATTATCCTCTTGAATACTTATTTCTTTGTCTGATTTATTTTATTGTACTTCTTTTCCCACCATTTTTTCCTAAAAGGCAAGTTACTGAAACACAAGTCTTGGTAGGAAAATTGGAGATGAGCCAAATAAGTTGTTGAAACCATTGTTTTTGATGGATTAACAGGAAAAAAATTATCATTAGGTATATCCAGTGTTTTTTTCTGAGTGATACTGCATCACTCATCAATAGATAAAGCAGAGAAGAATCTGCAATGCAGGTCACTTAAATTCTATGTTGCTCTTTTTTAGTGATGCTTTTAGAGGTGGTCTCTCCGTGTGTAACCAAGAGAGTTGTGGTCCCTCTGTGGAAACATCCATGCCATACCACTAGAAAAAATTGAATCTTCTCCCCTGTCAACATTGTAGTTAAATAAAATGGAAAATAGAAACTTAGACAATTATCTTTAATGTTCTGACTATGCTGCAGAAAGACACTCAGACCAAAACCAGGCCTTAGACTCAATGCACCTCCACATAAATCTGTCAGCTCTGAATACTGACAGTTTACTGTGAATGGTATTAGTGGTTTATACAAGTTGTAGCTTGTGTTCTTAAACTTCTGCTGTTTAATCAACATCACCAGTGGTTGATCTATAGAACATAGACAATCACGGTCTGTTTGGTTTAGATTTTTAATATGTTTTTATTGCAATGGGTTGTAAGAATATAAAATAAGAGAGGTATGTAAAATTATCTCTGTAATGCTACTTTGCTACATTATCCTTTGAACACACTGAAAGGTCACCAAGGAACACGATGGAAAAGAGGCTCATAATACACAGAGGGTATGATTGTGGTATCACATTTAGAATGTAATCTGAAGTACAAGAGATTTAATTTATTCCATGACATACAGTCTAAAGTTTGTTTTCAGTTTGATCCAAAATAATGAAAATAATGTTTCCTTTGCAGCTGTCATTGATTACTGTAATCCACAACGAAATTAAAAGACATAGTGGATCAAATCAAGGTATTGGAAAGATAGCTCATTTATAGTACAGAAGTACAGGCTAGTGTATGCATGAGAAATATCTTAACTATGCTGACTTTTTCCCCCATGCTGCTAGAAAGGAGAGGTTATGATTAATAGCTTAAATACCAACAGTTAGGCCTACTCACCATCCTATCTTATCTCACTGTCTGAAATGGCATGTGGTGTTAATGTGTTAAATATGATATCTTATTTTCCTTGTGACCTGTTTTTTCAAAAGTGACATATGTATGCACACACATATGAAATGTACGCAGTCTGCTATTTTCTCCTACAAAGCCTAATACCTTGGGTGGGTGAGGTTCTTTTCTTCTAAAGCAAAGCTAAGATGTGTACATATCCTTTAATTTTCTTGCTCCTCTGGCTATTTTTGCTTTAGAAGTTCTACATCTGTCTACCATTATAATAGTTTGGACAATGAAATATCCTTATAATAAGACTTCTTTGAGCTGGAAACAATAGGAATGAGAAAAGCTCAAACAAGTTCACCCTCTGCTCTGTCTTATGAAATGGAAGGAGGATTTTTTTGTGCTGGGTCGACACGAGGAGACAAAGAATTAAATGTGCTTTTAAGCTTCTGTTGTAACACAGTACGTGTTTAAAGGTGTTATACATAAAGATAAAAGCACATAATTGCTACCCTTTAGTCAGCTAGAACTGCTACAGAATCCTATTTCTGCAAAGGCAGAAATTCCATCTCTCTGTGAGGACCTAAATATTTGGCCTGGAATATTATTTTCTGTTATTCATTAGGAAATATTCTATGAAGCTGTTTGTCGGCAGCTAGCCTTGGGTAAAGGCATGTTGCCTGGAAGAAGTGGCAGAAAACTAGAAACTGAAATCTTTAGGAATACGTAAACTTTGTCTTAGGCTATTGGTGAAGGCACTGCTGTGTGATGTTCCTGATATCGAGTTATCTGTTCA
>NW_010206612.1:14934-26432 GCF_000695765.1 Mesitornis unicolor
ACATAGCAGTACCATACATTTGCTTGAAAGCATTTAATTTTCCTGATTTGAGGATAAATTGAGGATAAATTTGAGGATAAATTTCCTCAGTTACCTCACAAAGATAATTCCTTTAAAAATTAGTTAACAATGGATTTATTGTTACACAATACCTAGTGAGTTTTGATTTGATTTGGTTTGGTTTGGCTTGAGCTTTTTTGTGAGGAGGAAAATGCCATTTGATGGAAAAAATGGCTTAGAGTCTCTTATCTTATTCACACCAAGAACAGAGGAACAGAAGTAATATTCTGCTACAAGTAGCCTGTTTTTGCCAGGAACACTTCAGATATATGAGTATGGCATGGTCTTCTTCCATTAGGATGCTGGTTCAACTAGCATAACAGTTTTATTCCACGGAACAGAGTTCTCTCACTTATTTGTGTCCACAGAAAATGCTGCTGATCAGACAGCAGTACAGAATAAAACCCCAACATTACCTGCCCAAATGTTCAATAATCCAGTTATTCTCCAAAATCACAACCAGTTTTAAACCCTGTAATTTTACACTGGAAAAGAGCTACAGAATATTATTCTTTTAGCTTGCCTTCTATTTATTGAGTTATTTGGAACATATTTTCATGTTCAAAACTTTGGTTTTGATAGACAGAAACACTGTTAGAAACATCAGTTAAGTGTGCTTCAAAAGGCTACTACTCAGTGGCATCGCAGTGATGGGCAATATTGATGTGTTTACCCCGGAGTTGATAATGGGACACATTCTTCAGCATCACCGTCAACATCCTGGATGATAATTTAGATTGCACCCTTGATGAAAGTTTCAGTGATGCCCAATTGTGCTAATAGGTGGATCAGTCCACAAGGACTTTAGGCACTGAACCAACAAAAACCTTATGAATTTCAAGCTGAAGAATAGACAGCACCTCACTACATGGGAATGTAACAACTCTACTGAAAAGGACTTAAGTGTTGTGGTGGAAGACAGGTATAAACACAAAAGTTAAATGAGTAAACAAGTCACAAATTATGTGAATTGCATATGGACTACATTAAAAGAAGCATGGAAGGCAGATTGAGTGAAAGTATTTCCTCTAGTGATGATGAGACCACTGTTGGAATACAATGCCTAGTCTAGGGCTCCTTTATCCCAGAAAGATGTCAAGAAACTGGAGAGAGTCCAGTGTAGGGCTACAAATATGTCGAGGGTCAACAGCACACAACTGACAAGGTGAAGGTGAGGGAAATGTGCTTGTTTAGTCTGGTGAAGAGGAAACCCCGTAGCCATCTAAAAGCATGACTATTTGAAGGCTGTTAGGCCCACATACTGCAACTTGGGAGATCCAGACTGGGCATCAGGATTTTTTCACTGGAAACAAGTCATCCAGGCAGGCTGGGAACTCTTGGAGATTTTCAAGATGTGGCTATGCAAAGCCATGGCTGACCTGCTTTACATTTATTTACTTTCCTTGAAATTCAAGTAGGACTAGATCTACTCCAACATTTCTGTGATTCTGGGGTTTATTTTCAAGACATACTTAGTGGTTCTTCTGCAATCCCATAAATATAGGGATCAGTGTGCTCCAACAATTGACCCCAAAACAGTTCTGATTGGAAGAAGAGGTGGCTTATAAAGTATCACATTGCTAATCAAAATTATCTAGATGTCAAATACTTCTTGAGCAGCTTTTCGTTTGACAGAAGGGTTATGGAGGCCCATTTTTACAATGTAATTCCTATGATTTGTCCTGCCCAATGAAGAATAGCTTTAGGAATTCTGGCTTGCCGAACTCAGTGAAACATGCAAAGATCTGATGTCTCCTAATGTACCTTCACCTGACAAGTCTCTTAGGTCGGTGTTCTGAGAGGAAGGAGTGAAATCAGCTCATACTTCTAT
Source organism: Mesitornis unicolor (assembly GCF_000695765.1). NCBI lineage: Eukaryota > Metazoa > Chordata > Aves > Mesitornithiformes > Mesitornithidae > Mesitornis > Mesitornis unicolor. The sequence continues at coordinate 16,826 of NW_010206612.1, forward strand.
GTTCAGTCTGTTACTGTTTAGCACATCCTGCCTCCACTCATGCATTTTTTCTCTGGGCCGGAATTCAAAAACAGAGGTGTGGTGATCATAAGAATGTCTCTCTAAGGTATTATAAGGCATAAAGTACAGCCAGAAAACATTAATCATGTAATTATCCCGGTGTTTTGTTTTCCATATTACTTTATGTAATGTATGTTAAGAAAAAGTAAGATACAATTATTACTTTTTTAATGAAGGGGTGAATCAGTGCTCAATTGAGAATGTTAAAGCAAATAGATTCTCTAGCTTCTGCCAAAGATCAGTGCTGTCTTTCAAAGATTACCAACAAATGAAGTATTTCTTCATGTGAATACTTGCAACAACATTAGATTCATTATTCCAATTATTAAAAGCTTAAAAATTGTTTTGGATGGTTTCCTGCAAATATCACACTCATTTCACCTAGGTAAGATTCTTCTAAGAACTTTTAAAATTTATTTTTATTTTTATTTTTGTGAATAATTATCAGAAAACAATGTATTTTTTCTAAAACTTAAAGAAACAGATAAATTATTGCAGTACAGTTAGAATATAGTGTAAGAAGTGTTTCTTCTGCAAAAATCACCATATACTGACTGCTCATATACTTTTCACAGATCCCATTGTAAGTATCAGTGGATACTAAATGTCAAAAGGTAATGCTGTGAATTGATTGCCATGGCTGAAAGGAGTTTGACTTTATGAATTACTAGGTGAAGGTTTATGACCAGTGAGGTCAGATGAAAACATCATAATGGTCCTGTCCTGTCTAGAATCCCTGACTGAATCAATAACATGAATTCCCTAAAAAAAAAAAAGAAAAAAAAGAACCACAATCAAACAAACAAAAAACTCAGATGAACAACAACAACAACAAAAAACACAAACAAAAAGGATTCACACAGGGAAAACCATTCTGAGTCAAATGGAAATATGCCTGTAAATGTACATTAAATAGATAGTGAGTACAGGAATATTTTTTGAGCTTTTTATGTGAATAAGAATTCTACTATCTGAATTCTCCTCTGAAAATGCAATGCTGCCTACTTTAGCTTATTTTAAAACTTCTTCAAATTATAAATGCTAAAAATGCAGAGGGGTTTTGTTAATTTTTTTTTTATAGTCAGACATCACTGAGAGAGGCTGTGTTTTATCAAGGTGGTCTTAACCTGAGTCTCATCTCTTATACTCTCATACCCTTGCTGTGTGTTTCAGCTGTCCTGGGCATTTTATATTCTACTCTGAATTCTGCTTTTCCACAGACCAATCTGTTCGGGAATGTCTACATATGCACTAAGTTGTACCATGTCAAGGACTGAATGATGTTTATGGACATGATGGTGATTTCAGAACTACATAGACATAAGGACTTTCAACATGTTAGTGACCACACACTAACAATCTCTTTCTGACAACAGTTCTTTTAATATCAAGTCCAGGCATTAATATTGTGGTGTGACTGTTTACCCATAGCAAAATGTTATGCCAAACCCGGATGTCAAAGAAACGAAGGGATAGAAAAGTCATGGCCTAATTTTCCAAAGCAGTATTACTTGAGAGAGGATTAAGAGATTTGAATTGAGAAAGACTGTGATACGGAAAATAAAAGCTTCAAAAATAAGAAGGGAGAATAAAAAAAAGAGGATGGGAAATGTTGTAGAAACACATCTAAGATAAATTTTCTAAACGGAAAAAAGTATCATTTAACTCTTTCTATAACTAAAAGAACGAATGACTCTTTATTTCATTGGTCTACATCAAATGCAAATGCAAAGGTGGACAGTGCAAAAAAGAGTGTGGAAAAGGCTTAATGGCAGTTACCATATCTATGGTGGAAAGAAGATCAAGAAAATCTGATTGTACCAAAGGTGTGAGACCAGATACTTTGCACTACAGAATTAGAAGAAAATGGCACGTGGAATAGTAGACTCATAGAAGATGACCTAAAGACAGTGGAAAATTAGGAAATTTTCTATGTACAAGAAAGAGAAAAACAGGCTCTGGACATAAAAAGCCACTTAGTCTTCCACCAGTAGTTCATAAAACAAATTTGCAGCAAAATTTGTATCAACATAGTAGCAAACTGTAGATCAGATAGTCCATAATAGAAAAGTTTTGAAGTGAAAACCATGTAATTTACTAAATAAGTGATAATTAAGAATATGGAGACAAGTGGCAAATGCATTATAAAATGCATTAGTCTAATATGCTTAGTGAAATGACAGTTTTTATAGACAAAAGAAATTGAGAAGTGCTTAACCTAAGCCTAAAACAGGCAATAAACTGCTGACAAGGACAGGCAGCAGTGAGTTGTGCTGAACTGGACTGGAAGGGTGTCTTAAAGAGTTCTTCAAAATGTGGTCTTGGATCAGCTAAGAATTTCAGTTATGCGTTCAGTGCAATGTCCAAGATTACTTGTGAATTTTAGTTACAGAGAATTGAGAAATATTGTCAATACTGAGAACAGAGATCACAGATAGAGCTTGGATTTTTTCCTTTCTTTTAGATGTTCTTTTAGACTTACGTATTGGAAGTGGAGTCATACACAGTGAAGAAACATGAGACTGTAACATGAGATAAGAAATGTCAGTAAAAGAATCAGGACAACAAAGAATTGGTTATACAAAGCAAAATTAAAACTATATGGCTTGTTCAGCTTAGGAGTGTGGTGGTGTCTCAGAAAGAAAATGATTGACTGTACAAATGTATGAAGGAATGATACAGCTGAGTAGGGGAAAGATCATCTAGCTAAAGGGTAACTACACACAGGAAAAATGTTGATTCTATGTTTGATTAAAAAAAAGCTCTTAGCTGATCTAGAGGAGAGGTTCTGGAAGGGCTCTTTACCCTGCATATTTAGGGGAAAAATGTTAAGAATCCCGTTGCACCATTGACTTTATCTGGACATTGAATTTGAGGGGTGTTCTCTTGTACTTGTTTACTCCTAAGGCTACTTACTGCTTGTTGTCTTGGGTAGAAGAAACTTTATGTGAAGTATTTACTTACTGAATGTGGGTCACTACTATCACAACTCTTTCAGGAAGCATGAGTCCACGTGGCAAGGCCACTCTGGAACACTGGTTGCAGTCATCTGCAACAGAAGTCATACACTGACATTGTCATTATAGCCGTAATTCTGCTTTCTGGGATCTCTTTTTTTTTTTTTTTGAAATCTTCTACCTCCTCCTAAATCTTAACTACTCTGGGTTTGCAGCTTTTAGAAAGGGTCATTGATACTTCCAATTAATTGCAGCCACATGTTGTGTTGCAATCAACTTTGGTGATTGTACTGATTTTGGTTTGGGCTGGGATTGAGTTAATTTTCTTCCTAGTAGCTGGTGTAATACTATGGTTTGGATTTAATGTGAGAACAATGTTGATAACACATTGGTGCTTTAATTGTCGATAAGTAGTGTCTATAATAACTCAAAGACTTTTCACCTTCCCATGCTCTGCTACTGGAAAGGTGCACAAAAGGCTGGGAAGGAGCATAGCCAGAACAGCTGATCCAAACTGGCCAAAGGGATATTCTACACCATATAACATCATGCTCAGTATATTGACTTACAAAAGTTTGACAGGAGGCTGCAATTGCTGATTGGGATTTGCAGGGCGTTGGTCAGCAATTGGTGAGCAATTGCACTGTGCATCACTCATTTTGTATATTATTACTATTACTATTATTTTTTTCCTTTACTATCTTATTAAACTGCCTCTATCTCAACCCACAGGTTTTCTCACTTTTGTTCGTCCAATTCTCCTCCCCATCCCACCAGGGGAGTGGGGAGAGCAAGCAGGAGGGTGTGTGGTGTTTAGTTGCTTGCTGGGTTAATCCACAGCAGTGAGGACAGAGTGGGACATGCAAGACACATGCTCATGATTACAGCAAAAGTCTTTGCTTAGAGCTGTGGAAAAAAATTTCCTTTATTTCTCAATTTCCTATCAAACTGACAACATTCTTCCACTCCCAGTAAGTGGTGTGCTATTAGCTGGATTCCAGTGACCCTCTGAAGTCACCCAAAACTGACTCCTTTGCAAGTATTTTTTGCATACTGAGAATCCTTGTTTGAAATGGAATATTTAGATATATATAGTAATTATGGAGTTTCTTTTCTTTATATGGGTGTGACACAGTATGGCGTAAATTACAGAAATGGCCAAACTAATAGTTCTGTAATCCACCATAAGGAAAGATAAATTAAGAAAACCTCAAAATTACTGTATTTTAGGCTTCAAACCAGTTTGAGTTTGTGTACTTCAAGGGAGTTGAAACAGAAGGATTTATTTACTTGGGACCATTCACCCAGCCGTGTGCTAGATGCCAGGGTCTAGACTATATCTCGCCCCAAGTTGGGCAAGATATACAACACGGGGTTTTCCCTAGGGGTTATTTTTTTTGGCTCATTTTTTTAACTCTTTAGTGACATTTATGCCTACTTTCACCACTTCTTTAGGTAAACCATTGTCCTTTTTACTGACTTCTCCAGCCGTCTTTTTCTTTGCCTTTCCACTCTTCTTGACACTCTCTTCTTGGTGAACCTTTTATTTGCTTTTCTGTAGGAGACATAGGTTAATTCCTTTGTCTCCTCAGCACCAGTAAACAGTCAAGTTCATCCTCTAAAATCAGCTTTTCAGTGGTGTATTTTACTTGACTCATTGTAACTAGGAAAACACACCAACTAAGGATTTAGATTTTTCACATACCACAGTGAACACTCTCCCTTCATTCCAGGCAGAAACTGGGAAAAGCTTGTTACAAGGCAGGAAACTGTAGAAGAGAAATTATTAACTGTGGCAGACACAGAAGCACAGAATCAGAGAATCATGAAATGTTTGAGATTGGAAAGGACCTCTGGGGGTCATATGGTTCAGTCCACCTGCTCAAGCATGGCCACCTAGACCAGGTTGTCTAGGACCATGTCCAGATGGCTTTTGAATATCAGTCCCACCTGACTGTAAATATAACTGGTTTGCAAGGGCTGAAGAAAAACACTGTTTATATCAGCCAGAAAGTAGGAAAAGGTGATAAAAAGCAAAATCTTAGAAAATATTTGCTACCTTTCTGGAGGTCTTCAAATAAATGTGTGAAAAAGCTGTCTTAGAAAGGAAAGAGTTAACATTGAAGTATTCATAATCTGGAAAGGATACTCAGAAGTAGGTAGATTTATGTTGAATTAGAGATGGTCTACATTCAGAACTCATTTGCAATTTAGTCTTTCTGAAAATATGTACATAGATATGTTTGTGTATACAGCTATATATAACTCAGATTTTCCTGTTTATTTTTAGTTTGAAAACAGTAGCAGGAAGTTTGACTGCAGTCAGTAACCAGCTCAAGGCAATAGTTCTTATTACTTACTCTAAAATAAGTTAACATACAGTAGCTATGACAAATGGAAACAAAACGTGTTCCATATTGTGAAAAGATTATGTGGGTGTGGGTGCACAATTACGTATGTATGTCACCTTCTTCTTCTGGGATTGCACTTCACTAGAAAATCCAGGTGTTGCACACAATGTTCCACGAAATTTTTTGTTTCCTGTACATTCATGTATTCAAACAGTAGATATCAGTTTAAAACCTGGTCCAGCACTGTGTTTATAGCACATAAGGAAATGTTAGTTCTTGGGAAATATGGAAGTTTGATATCCATATGTTCACAGGTGCCCTGCCAGTTCTGTGATTCCCCCTTGGCTCACTGCTCGTCTTTCCTTAGGAACCAGCCCAGATCCTGCTGCTCCCTGACAGAGGGGGTGGAAAGAAAGAGGCACGGCAGGAGCTGATACCATGTCCTGCCCAACCTTCCCTGGCCAGCTTTGACATTGATGCTCTATCTTGCCCCTGAGCAAGTTGGATTTGATCCCAGGCCTTCTAGGGTGTCTCACAGGTGTCCTGCCCAGACAGACCATGCCTGCCTATAGGAGACCTGGGATGCAGGGCTTTGTTTGAGACCAAAGGTGAACACAGCCCTTGCCCTGCCCAGTTTGCTTGCTCTCAGCCCAGCACCACATTCATGATGCCCCATCTTCCCTTATAGTCCAGGACCAGCAGAGAGAATGTGGTATACCTCTAACAGCAATTAATAAGTAAATAATTGAAAACCACAAATGTAAATCAAGTCCTGCTTATTGCCTTATGGTTGGGTTTTTTTTCATGTGAGTAAGACCCCGCAAAAATTAGGAACTGGCAGAGCCTTGCAGGTAAAATGGATTGTTGCTCCAAATGCTTAGGATGAGAAAAACTTCTGACAGGTTTTGTTAAACTTCTCACTTTCCTTAAGCCTTAAGAACAGAACTGTTTCAAGTTTCACGGTCTGCAAGTTCCACACTGAACAATTTGTCTGTGTTCCCAGTTTTTGTTGTTGCTGCTGAAAGGCCAGATTTTGCCATTGGATGACCTCATCCATCTGGGAGCAAAGGGCCAGCTGCTCAGTTCGAATGTGCTCATGCGACCACCTCCAGGAGTTGCCTGGGTGTGACCAAGAGCAACGCTTGGCCCTAGAAATTAAGCAACTTTCTCCTCTGGAGTGACACTAATAATTGTTGTTCGCTCATACTAAAATTATTCACACTGCAGCCTAGCATGCATTAAGAAATTCTTCAGTCCACTGAGCAATGAAAAAACCCTCCCTGAAAAGCCAAACATCTAAGCCCATAATTTGTAAGTGTATGTAAGTGCATTTAAATACATATAAAAGGTAAAGTTTTTTCTATTTTAAAATGTTCACTAGAAACGTTAAGTTTTTAATATAGCAATGTAACAAATTCATTTACCTGCACCTAAAGCTTTTCCTCAAAAAGTATAATTAAATTTAAATCTAGTAATGTGAAATACTGTGTTTCATGGTAATAAGTATGATGGATTTAATCACCAGAGACCACTAACAATCTTCAAAGCTTGGAGTAGTTAGAAATCTCATTCTATTCTGAGCTCCCAAATCTTTTAAACACTAGACCTTGTGTCGTCCTCCAGATGATCTTTTGATAGTTCAAGGAACACTTACAAGGTAAAACTCCATAATGATTTAAAGATGTGGCCTGTCCTTTCAGCCATGTCTCCTGTAAACAATGCAGATCTTATAGAGAATAATTACACCATAAGAATGCATTTTTGTGTATATATAGCTAATTTTCATCAGCACAAATAATAAAACTAGTTCTGCATGTTGTCACTACATTGTGGAAATAAATAGTAATCTGCATAGAAGTGTTACTGCATGTCGTCTATGGTAAAAAAAAAAAAAAGGAAAAAACATCCTTATACTTTATATTTAATTCAGGAAACTTAAAGCTCCTCCTTACCTGCTAAATTTCATAAATTAATTGATAAATTAATTAAAATGCTAAAAAGCAATAGTTTCATTCAACAAGAAAATTGATATTACCGTGATTCAAATATTCCTGTATCACTTTATTCTATTTTTTCCTTCTTTTTGTTAAAGTATTAAATTACATTTTTGTGTGTATGTGTAAATTGCAGTCAGCAAAATTATTTGATTGAAACTATTACTTTATTGAGTTGAAACACTTCTAATAAAGCCAGTATTTCTCCTTTGAAGTGGGGATAAAAAATTTCTTAATACATTTTCAAGTTTGTTTCCATAATTTGAAATATATTTTCATTTTAAAATTTCCTGCAATCACAGTTTTAGACCGGTTGTAAATCACAATGTAATGCCAAAAGAGAGATGTATTTTACTGTTCTAATGATCACACTTCTAGTGTCTCAGAAATGCTAGCAAACTGAAAAAGATATTCATGTTTAAAATGAGCTTTATTACTGATACTGTAACAAAATGTAAGATAAACTTGAATTTAGAGCAATATCGCCTTGAGGAATTCCTTGTATAATATTTTGCAAATAACCAAACCAGTAGCCATTAATTTTCATGAAACAAATAAATTCAAATAACATTTGGGCTGATACTTATTGTCTTTGTTAACCTGAGAACTCTACAACACCTTAACATTTAAACTTGGTTCTCTCTTTCTATAGCTCTTGTATAGAAACCAGCACTTTCAGAGGACAGTTAATTTACTTAACTATTGTCAACTGTAGCAACTGAATATCACAGTAGAAGTGCTATGTGATACCACACTCAGATGCCCACCTTTGGTCAAATGATTTCTTGTCATACCTATGAAACTGGTTTCCAAAAACACAGTAAGTGTAGCGCTAAGGATCCTGGTCCATGTTGCAAAGTGGGCTCCCATAACATGCAGATTGAACCAGACAAATCAGGGGCATATCTATATGTATGTTTTACACACAAAGGAGAACTACTTCCAAATCTCAAAGCTTTTATTAAAAATGATGGGAAACAACCTCTCTCCCACCTCCTCACACTCACATTCTCCCTGCGTACAAATATCCCCATCTTCTTCTTACTCTTTGTGACATCTGAATTTAGCTCTGTTTTTATGGATATTAATAATCTCAATCAAAATGCTGGATTAAACATTTTTTCCATGTCTCCTCCTGCCTGCCAGCCTATGACTTTCTATATGATGCTGTGTTCCACCCTGAGGTTGAGGCCATTTCTAGCTTTAAAAAGAAACAGGTGATGTTTTCATAGCTGAGCCGGATTAGAATTAAAAATAACCATCTACATTAAATAAAGTCTTCTGATTTCTGGTGTAATGTAATACACAGGAAAAATCTTTTGGATTAATATTTGTATGACTAACTCCAGAACTGCTGACTGTGATCAGTTGTGTATCAGGTCAGGGGCTTTCATTTCTGGCTCTCGCCCATATTTACTCTCTACTCTCAATCTGTTTCTAATGACTTGTTCTTTTTGCTGTTAAGTTTTAAATCACTACAAGTGTTTAAAAGGACATCTTTCTGTAGTAGTGTAGTTAATAAAATTCAAGCTGACTTTCAGGGATTCATGGGAACATGAGTTTAAAATGAGAAAAAAAAATCTGAAGGCTCATAAACCACAATGTTTGCCACCTAAAGAACAAACAGGAAGCTTTTCTGAACTCCTTCCCAAGGGATATTAACATAATCTCTACTACATGTCTCTCTGATTTTTTAATAGTTGTAGCAATACAATAGGACTGAAAATTTTATGTGATTTTTCCTTCCTGCTTACAGACTTTTCCAGGAGAAATTGAAGAATTCAACTTTTTCCTTTACTGTGAACTTGCAGAATAACGGACGCTGTCATGGTTTAGGCCCAGTGCGTAACTGAGCACCACGATGCCCCAAAAAAGGGCTACTCAAAATAAGGACTGGGAGGGCTTCTCACCACTTAAACAGGTCACAGGCAAAAGACAGACTCATCATAAGGAATTAAAAAAAGCACAACACAATTTTAATTTGTTACCAACATCAGAGCAGAACAAATGGGAGATACAACCAGATCTTAAAATCAAAACACCTTCCCCCCACCCCTCCCTTCTTCCCGGGCTCAACTTTTGTTCCCGGTTTCTTCACCTTCCCCCTCCCCCTTTGCCTTGAGGCGCACGGGGATGGGGGTGGATGTTTGCGGTCGTTCTTCCCGTCCTTTCTTAGGAGTAGGGGAAAAAAAAACCCTGAGCCCAGTGTCTCTCTCTGCTTCCACGTGGCCCCCTTTCCATAGGG
>NW_010206612.1:26528-30675 GCF_000695765.1 Mesitornis unicolor
CACAGTTCCCTCACACACGACCAGTCGGCCCGGCTCTCGCCACAGGTTGCAAAGGGGAAACCTGGGTTCTGCATCCTCCTCCTCCTCCTCTTCCTCCTCCTCCCTCACCTTTCTTTTCCTTCAAACCGACCTTGGTGTTCTTCAGAGTTGTTCTCCTTGGGCCCCACTCCTTTCCCCGCTGCAGGTCTCTCCTGATGGTTCTGGAGATCCCGGCTCTCTCTCTTTTTTTTTCGGGATGAGCTGCAGCAGGGCTTAAGCTGAAGTTGTGGTTGGGGCCGGCCAAGCCCAGCCGGGCAAGGCTGGGGCCGCACCACCCGCACCTGGGGCCGTGCTGGTCAGGACCAGTGCCAGAGAGAGCAAGCTAGGCATGCCCTGCACCCCCTCTAAATACGTGAATTCGCAGGGGTGCTGACTGGTTTGGCCCTGGTCCGAGGTGGGTCTGACAAAGGCAAAGGGGGAGCTTTTCAGGTAGCTTCCTAAAGGGCCATCTCCATAGCCCTTCTCCCATTACCAAAGACACAACCAAAAAACCCTCACAGAAAACCCAATGCAGAGGCTGAATGGGAGACTGGGAGATGAGTACTGTGTGCATCAGGGTGGATTAGTGTGAAAGACAGCTAGCCCATAAACTGAGTGGGAGGTGAGAAAAATGGCCCTGGTGCAGTCAAAAGGAGAGGCAGAAAACCAGCCGAAATGGATTGGTGAAGCCTGGAGGAGTCCTGTGTGAGGAGAATTAACTTCAGAATATAGGAAGAAGCACTCAAGATGAGTCAGGCAAGAATGGGCACCAAACCCAAAGAAGGACAATATTTTAGAGCTGGTACATCATACAAGTTTGCTTTCTTTTATTGCTTTTCAGATACAAATGTCCTAAAAGTTTTTCCTTTATGATCAGTTCTCGTAAGGGCTTGGAGGTCTCACAGACTGTTTTTTACAGTGAAGGAAAAACCATAGATATTACGTCAAGTAGACCATAGATATTATGTCAAGTAGACATAATAGTAGGTTATATTTCAAGAAGAAGCCATTTTTATTTGCATTCACACCTGTTATGGAAAAAGAGGATGAAAAGTACATGTCAGGCACATTCGTCTTTAGGTTACTTTCTCCTCCAGGCACTAAACACCAACTTCTTTAGAGAGTAGCTCTGCCTTAAGAACTGAATTTAAACAAAACTTAAACAGAAACACCTTCTAGTGCTTACACATCTCCCTTTTTATGGTACTTTGCTTAGGTCAGATATCATCTTTTCATACCTTACCAAGGCTGAACATTTTTGGAACAGAATTTAAAAAATAAAAATAAAATCTCAGACCAGAATACTGACTTAACAGTAACTCAAGCACATAAACTGCTTCAGAGCTCTGAAGCTCCTAATAGTTAGGACTGAATTACTAACTTAGTGAATGTACAGTTATTGAGATACAGAAAAAAATCTACTAGCTCCTTCTATTTCTTTCCCACACTAGACATCTCTATTTTTGCCTCAACTTTACACATCGATAGGGACTATATTTGCCATGTTTTTTTTGTCGTCTGCCCATTAATAAGTTAGGGAATAAAGCAAGGAAATGTAGCAGGAGAAAGAAGTTTTATACTATGGATTAAATTGTACAAGCTTCTCACTGGTTGTCATAAGAAACACTTAGGAAGGAATAAAGAAAGGTCTTGACAGTGCAAGAATTCATGGTATTGTTCAGTGCTCTCAGGGAGGACAGTGGACAGATTTAATCCTTCTTAGCTTGTAAGGAATATAGCATATCAGTGTATTCCTGATTTTTTCATATTATTGAAGCTAATGATGTTTCCAAAAAATTACACATGAATGGAAAATAATGAATAGTCCTTAAAGGATACTTATAAACAATTGTCTAGTTTACATTCTCAGTTCAACATTCACTTTGAGGATTTCCATTTATTTTTTTCTCCTAATTGTCACAGAATCATGAATCCTTTCATGGATCTCCATATATTAGAAAATGATAAATAGATCACGGTTATCTGAGGGATAAGAATGGTTTTCAAAAAGTGTTGAACAGTTGGACAGCTCTGCTGGAAGTGAACTTGGATTAAATCTATCCCAGATGTATTCAATCTGACACCAACTGTACAGAGCCTTAGAAAACACTTCTTGTGGAGGTCTGCAGGGTTCAACAGTGATACCTCTTGGGAGTTCACTGTGTTACTGTAACTTTGTTTGACATGGGATCTACGCAGAGCTCATATATCAGTGCAGAAGAGCATGGTGAAAGGAGATCTGGGATTACTTGGTTGACAGAGATAACCCTATTCCTGTCATTTCACCACCAAAATCTATCTTTTTTTTTTCTTTCTTCTTCTTCATAAGAACTAGATTTACCCAGAAACATGTGTAAGATGCTGGCATGTGTGGTAAAGATGACAGAACATATCATGGGTTCTATAAGAGAGTCTCATTATTATCTTGTTTGCTTAGGAGAGATCTCATGCAAAAACTATTTTGAAGGATTTCAGGGAGAAGTATCTTAAAATAGGTAATATTATATGTTGACATATGAATCTTACATGCTACAGGTTAATTTGTGTTCTTTCTATTGAAACTAAGGAATGTAGTTTCAAGAATGGGCTACTAAAATACAGTCTATAGTTAGGTAAATTCTCAGAAAAAAACTCATGTTTAATGTGTCAGTCTTCCAAGTACTGTTAGGATTGAAACTACACACATTGATTCATCTCTTAAATGTATGTTTTATGGCATTGCAGTTAAGTTCTGTACCTAGAAGGAAAAACTACAGCATGCTCCTGAGTAACACAATGTGATAGTTAAGACAGTGATCATAATTTTCTCTAGTGTCACCTCACTCTACCACAAACGCCTCAGCTTTGTGTGCAATACCAATATCTTGCTGTCTTATAATACTTCCATCAGATAATTTATCTCATATTTTATAATGTAATTAATTAAATTCAGAAAGTTGATGCAGCTTTATTTCCTTATAGAATCCTACTTCTTTTAGTTAATACCACTGTATATTTCTAATTCCAGGGTAGATGATAGAATTTCAGCCACTCCCCTACTCTTACACTGTCTATTTATTTAAATATATATTTTAAAATAAATATTTGGTCTCCTATAGGATGAAAAGGAGGAGATCCTTCCTCTCTGCTCAGCACTGGTCATACACGTTTGGGGTACAGTGTCCAGTTCCAGGCTCCCCAGCAAAAGAGAGACATGGGCATACTGGAGAGAGTCCAACAAACACCACAAAGATGATGGACTGAAGCATCTCTCCTATGAGGAAAGGCTGAGAGAGCTGGGACTGTTGAGCTTAGAAAAGAGAGGGATTAGAGGGAGGAAAGGTGCAAAAAGGACAGAGCCAGGCTCTTTTCAGTGATGCCCAGTGACAGGACCAGGGGTAATGCACAGTAACTGAAACACAGAAGGTGCTGTCAGAACATCAGAGAATGTTTTTTTACTGAGCTTGACTGAGCACTGGCACAGGTTGTCCAGAGAAGCTGTGCAGCCTTCATGACTGGAGCTATTCAGAAGCCATCTGGACACAGTCCTGGGCAACCTGCTCTAGGTGGCCCTTCATGAGCAGGGGAACCGAAGTAGATGACCCCCAGAGGTCCCTTTCAACCTCAACCATTCTGTGATTTTGTGATTCTGTTTGACTCTCATTAGATCAATAGTTTATCATTATTGCAAAAATTAACATTGTAAAGATAAATGTGGGGAGTGTTTTTATGTATTACTGTTTCCTTGAACAGCTCAAGTTTTCTAGTCATGAAGTTTTCTTTCCAGGTGTCCAATGTATCTGCCTTAGAGAGAAAACGGAAACCACCAACCCAATAACTCAGTGAGCTGTATCCCAACAGTATCCCATTGAAAAGCAGGAAGAAATTACAGATTCCCCAGCTTGTCTGTTTAGGGACATAATCCTGGAGAATTATAGCAGTGCAACTATATTGTTGCTGCTATACCAGTATTACTCTCAACATAAACATGTCCTTAATACAGTAACTTCTCTCCTCCAGTGTAATTATTTCTTTGGAAGCAGTGTAATTATAAAAAAAAAAGTTAAATCACTGGAAAGGATGTCCACATAGGGAGTTATCTCTTAGTGATTGTAGGAGTGCAGTTAGACCACTGAGTTTGTACAGCAGG
>NW_010206612.1:30706-31572 GCF_000695765.1 Mesitornis unicolor
CAGGAATACCACTTAATTGGTCCCAGCCCAAATGACTACAAGAATATGTTTCTGGTGGAATGATTATTGGAAAGGATACTAACCCTACTCGTGTTTAAGAGAAATAGAAATGAGAGTGAGACTTTGACAGAAAAGGAAGGTTTAATCACAGTACAGAGGGATTCAGCTATAGATTAAAATACCTACAATTAGGAACATGTTTAAATTAGGTGCCTAAACTCCCACAAGAAGAAGATAATGTCTAATAAATGCAGTCAGGAAACAACTCAAATAACCCAGTGGCATTATTCTGTACCCAAAACAAAGGCTTTTAGTGCTGTGTGAGGTGCTGACAGATAGTCAAGATACCTCTGTAGTTTAGGCAGATACACAGCCTAGAATACAGAAAACACTTGCCCTTCTTGCTGGAGGATAATATAGCCTCTAGGGCATCCAAATGGTGCTAGACACATATGTAACTGCGTCCCACTGCAAATGGTTCTAGAGGTTTATATTTAGGCAACTGGACCAAACCGTAGGTTCTTCACTGTAATAGTAATTTATATAACTAGGTAATACTTAGACATCTAAGGATCTTAATCTTGTACCAAGTCCAAGGTTCTACTGTCAAACAGAGGGGGCTATATTTTACTTTGTGTCTCAGACTGACTGCAGTGCATGAAGGATGCCTGCAACAAAAGTTGAAGAAATGTATTTATTCAGACAACTACAAAGCTTCTAGAAGTACAAGGAGTAGTTCAGAGTTGCTTTTCTATATCTAATAGCCTGTGAAGAGTAGGACAGCCCTATGTTCTTCATGTTCTATTCACAAAAGGATACTGTGGATAACATCAATAGGCTCCCATCAGTCTTGAAAGCAGGAATCT
>NW_010206612.1:31603-44552 GCF_000695765.1 Mesitornis unicolor
AATGATTTAGCTCTATACTAGTGCGTGTTGTGCTTTAGTCAGGAAAGACAGGCAGATTTTGTAAAATAAATATTTTTATGGGAGTTAAACATCACTCTGAGTCTGTACATATGATAATCTCCCTGTAAATTTTAGTGAGCCTTAACAATCAACTTTTTTCACACCAGCATTAGTTCTTTGTTCTTAACATATCCCAGTGAAATGACTCAGAAAAGCTCTCAGCTGTGGTAGAAAGCTGTCACATAAGCAAAAATAAACCTAGAGATTATTCTTTAAAGTAAAATTGCATTTGAACTATTTTCTTTTAAAATCACAATACCCTTTGAGAAGTTAAATACCATTTAGATTATCTCTTCTTCAGATATCTCATTGTACTGACTGAAGAAGATTCTTATTACATGTCATGTCATGCTTTCCTATTTCTTTGTGAAACTGAAAGTAAAACAAAACCCTCAGAATTTAGAAATCTAGAAAACCAGAAATCCAGTTGTAGTTGCAGTTCAAACCATAATTTAGTGCTTTTAAGTCTTGGCTCTTTGTTTACTAAATCAGCTGGTACAAAAAACTGAATAATATGCAGTTGATTGTAGATTATAATCTGAATAGTCTTTCTGACATAAAACTCATTATATCTATTTGTACTACAATACTATTTGCAACTGGCATCACAAACATAACAAAGAAATTGGATTTCTTTGAGAGCCCAGGGTTTTGCAGCTCTGAGAGCAATAAAACATTGTACTAACAGTTGCAGAGTGACATTTGAAAGATAAATAAATACGCAAGATATTTTCTGCCCCCTCTGCCACCTTTATACTCTACTTTTTTTGCAAAAGCCTACTTACTAGAGATTTTGTAGCCGAAGGGACAAAGGTGCATATGCTTCATATACCCCTGTGTACCACTGCTTAAACACGCAGCTAAAAATAATATCCTAAATTATAATTGTGAACTAATAGACCAGTGAAATGCCTCTATTAAACTTCTAAGGATTGCTGAGACTTCATCCAGTTCTGTGTGGTTTTCTCCAGAAGATCCATAAAATATCTACTTCTATTCATCCAAAAGAGTAACATCCTTCATTAAAGATACATTTAAAAAACAAATATTTGGAACAGTTAAAGCAGCAATGCTTCTATTTGTGAGGTGAATAGTGTCAGAATTATGGAGGTAATTTTACCCATATTTAGTATATGACTTTACTGTCTTCTAGCAGTTAACAGGGTGGTTGAAGGAACACTGCAGTTCTCTGTCCATATTTCAAAATCCATTTAAGTTTTTCATTATTTTGTTTCTCTCCACACATTGTTTTTTTTAAGGAAAAAGCAAATGAAACATATGGTGCTTCATCCTCGAAGGGTATGTGTTCCTATGTCATGTGCAATGGAATAAATTCACAACACTTATTGTTTCTGAGAGTCACATAACTAATCCATCATGCACACACCAATGGAAATTTAAGTTCAAAAGCTTTAATGGTTTCAGAAAATCCAAATAATTTTTGGTTAACTCAATGATCACTGCTGACAAGAAATAAGGCACAGAATTCCCTTTACAAGAATGACTGTTTCCCAGAATCAAGGATAACAAGACCATGAAACTTTTAACCATGCCTCCTTCTTTCTTTGTACTGCTCTTCTCACACTTATTTTATGCGTTAGAAAAATAAATTTTTTACAGATACCTCATACCTTTGTATATTTTTTTCTGAAATCTTGAAGGAAGAAATTAAAAGTAACAATATAAAAGCTCAAAGAATTCAGCAAAACTCTCTTAAAATGCTCAGGAAAGTTAAATAAAAGAGAATGTGAGTAATGTGAAGTTCACCTTATCTTGTAATTGAAATGTACTGCAAATATTTCAAATATTGTGCAGATACTGACAGGTAAGGTTTCTGCAAACTAATAATTAATATTTATCTTAGAAGGAATTCACAACCTTTCTTCAAACCAGGCGCCTAAACTTTGGGAGGAGGCGGTAAATACATAGCGGAGATAACTTTAATGAAGTTTAACAAAGAAATTATTGTCTGTGAGGTATCAGACCTTTTCTCTCTTTAATCACATTGGCATAGGAGCTGTTTCAAAGCAAACTGAACATAGAGGAAGATTTCCGTTTGTTCTCATGGACTTCTGATTTGGTACAAAGTAATGAGAAATGTTGTTTAAATAAGAGCAAATACTCTACTGTTAAACTGATAGCAGTCAAATGAAAAGTGTGCTCATTGTTCCTTAACATTCTCCTTTTAGGATCAGTGTAGAACTGGAGATAATTATCATAGCCCATTTGAGCAGAAAGATCTTTTTATTCTTTTCCTTATGGTAGCTTTTTTTCTTCTTTTTGTTGTTGCTAGTTTGTTGTTTTGCTTGGTTTGGGTAAGTTTTTTTCCTTCTTGGCAAAGTGATAATATCTTTGAAGTTATATTGAAAGAAGATGTAACTTCAACTGGATAGGGAATTTGTTTGACTGGAAGCCATAGCATAGTCTCAGAAAACAGTGATGGTTCTTACAATTAACTGCAGATTTCTTAATTTACTCTGGGAAAATAATGTTGCATATGTATATGCTGGGGATACAGATTCTGAATATATATGCCTAGAAATATTGTTAAAAGAAACAACAACATCAACACACATTAAGACACTTAAAAAGAAGCAGGAATATTTATGTGTTATGTTAGTAGACCCTTCAAATAGATTGTGAAGGCAATGTTCCAGAATTAATTGAAAAGTGAGAAGGAAAATCCAATTATTAGGATCCTTATTTCAAGAATGCTTATGGCCTCATTGTTCTCTATAATGGATAAAGACTAAAGATTAAAAACTTGGATAGATTACAGAAATTCTGACTTTAAAGGGAGGATATACTCATCCAGTCTTGATCTGTAACCAATGAAAATTGTCCCAGTTATATGTCCTAGTTTTAAGTAAAGAGTTTAAATAGTTCATCGTTTGAACATTGGCTAACTTGTTCTCTTAGTTCTCTCCTTAATTTTTTCATCACATTTGTAAGTCAGAGGTTGCATTTTTTTTATTTTTAAGAGATCTTCCTGAAAGGGTAAAGCAAACAAACATATATCACTGACCAGTGACTGCCTGATGCCAGCCATAGAAAATGTTCTGTAAACATTTTTTCAAGTCTCTCTTCTCTCCTAAATTTCCTCAGACTGAAAGGACTACTGAAAGCCACTCATTCAGTGAGGTGGCAACCTGGAGAAAAGGAGTCAGGATCTAGATCTAGCTGTGAAAAATAATCACCCGAGACCAGGAAACCTGCTGTTTGCATGTATGTTTAACCATTAAAAAGTTATTATGCTCATATTGGCTGTCACTAGATAACACAATGCTCTCAATGTGCTAGGGTACTACATTAGCAACCCATTGGGCTTCCATTATTGATAGCCTGAAAATAGAGACCAGAGGTAGGGAAGGAAGCATGGTTCCTTTGTGGGAAAGCAGGCAAGAAGATATACACCCAATTTACAGGCACCTACATAAAAAGGTCTCATCTCCTGTTAGGCTTTTATAGATATCTGTTTTATAAGATTATACATATGGTCATAATACCTGAAATGAACTCTTTCTTTGTGGATATATTACCTTATTTTGTTCATGCCTCTTTGATTATTCTTTGACTTCCTTTCTATTTTCTTCAGCCAAATGAAACGTTAAGGAAACTCCCATCTTCCCAAAGAAAACAATTGTACCCAACTTTGCTCGACATGCAGAAGTCTGGGTAAGGTTCTAATTTTTCAAGTACTCATGTATTTGATAAGGTTTATGAAGAATATTATTGAGCTCATCATGACTACTTGAACATTCAAAGGCAAAGATATGGGAGAGCAGTTGCAGATTTGAGAATAAATTTATTTGAGGCTGTATTATGCATTAAGAGAGGTTACTGATAATTTTAGTAAAAAAAATATAGCAATACACTAATGGAAACAAATCGAAAAACACTTGCAAGCTTAGAAGTGCACGGTATCATATCATAGCTGAGTGCAGGATAAATAACTGACAGAGGCAAGAAACATAAAAGAGAGATGAAACTAGAAACCAAACAGAAGCAATTACTGCAAATTAATACTCTCTAGGGAGAAAAGGATTTTGCAGCCTACTCAGTACAGGCATAGGCCAGACAGACTCCGGGAAAAATAAATGGAAATAGAATAAAAATATTTATTAGAAAAGAATATAATAAATATTTCACTTTTCTGCTCTTTAGTTAGAGAAAACCCATATTTAAAGGTAACGATTATTTATGGTGTCTCAGATTTTATTTTTCTTACATGAGCATTCTCATTCATTTCCAGAGTAATATTTTCAGGATTTTTTAAAATATATGAAATAACTCACATACATCTATTTTTTCATAAAGTGTGTAGTTGTGATCTTCCACACATATTTTGTGCGAGAGTGGGATATGGATTTCATAACATTTTTCAACCTGCTTTAGAAACTTCCTGAAATGAGAGTGAATGAAGAGCATTAATCAGACAATTATAAAACTTAAAATACAAAATCCCTTTGCCTTTGTGAACAACTCTTTTTATTGCAATATGTATTAAAAAATTGACACCACACCATTAGAAGGCATCACATTTGTAAGGTAAGTAATAGATTGCTAGATTAAAATTAGCAGGAAAGAATGCTTATATACTTTAAGGAAAGAATATATGAAAGCTGTGTTCATGCCATTTGGCCAGAACATAATAATAATATTTTTAAAAAATGGAATTGCAGCAATTTAACTGGTGGTATTATTTTGTAAAATACCAGTTGGACAATTGTATATGAGAATTTCCAAAGCAAGTAAAACTTCAGTGTCAAAAAAAAAAACAAAGAGACTTTACATCCAAAGTTTATTTTCCAGAAGTACAGCTCAGAGACCAAAGCTATTCATCCATCTCATGTTACACCTGGCACCCAGATCTTCTGTTTGATAACTTTTTCTGCCAGACTTATCCACTTCCTCAGCATATTGCTAAATATTGAGTTAAGGCATAGCTGAATTCTTGCCTATCAGTTAATTTCCCATGGTGCAAGCTACTGAGGACTCATCTCCAGGGCACGAGCCCACGTGCAGGAATTACAAGGCCTTCCACGGCATGAGTAACCAAGTGACCTGTAACAACACATATGTTGCTCCCACATGTTTCCGAAATACTTTGTCCAGCTGTCTCAATGCATACATTATGCTGGGAGACAGCTGGCCAGCCTTCTAAGAAGCAAGCTGAAGCACATAGCTGCTCTCTTCTGACCCCTTATACACATTTTGCTACCCTGAAAAACACACCTTGGCACTCAGCTTGTCATTAAGTGAACTCCTGGATGGATAGGCTTTTGCTCCCATGCAGAGGGAAAAATGGAAAGACTTCTTGTGTTAAAGTACTGCTAGCTGCATGGCAGAACAGACAGGAAAATATTTACTGTTCAGAAGGGGATGAACTCTTTTCCCAATGTGAATGTCAGCAAAGAATTCAAGTAAATAAGGTTTGATCTAGTGGCAAAATTTAGTGATGTGGTCTAAAACTTGGAAACTAGAACCCCTAAATTCTGTTTTCACCTCTACGTCTCACTTAAGCTCAACAGTGGGCCTAGTCCTATAATTTAAAGGACCTTAATTTGAAACATCAAATGAACTGTGAAAACTGATGTTACTCACCTTTGTGGGATGCTTTAAGAACTCTTTCTGCACTTAACTAGGTAAGGATCATTCCAGAATATAAATTCTGTTAATGTGTATAATATATCTTTGTTGCAGAAGAGAAGGCATCATTCACCTTTTTTTTTTTCAGAACAAAATGATTAGAGGCTTTTCTGAATTCATGATCAGTCTGTGAGTGGGTAATTCTGCAATGACTTTTATTCAAGGTTGAACCAGGTCCCCTCAGCTTTGAATCCTTCCCCTCTCTCCTACACCAAGAACCTCCAGTGTCAATGTCTCTCACACAATTGCAATTATCCTTTCTCATTTGTTTAAACAGAGCATTTTCAAAAAAACATATATTCCCTTCATTGATGGCAATATTGAATACATTTTTGTTGGCTTCACTTTATATCTTGCCATTTTTGTCATGTGAAATAGCCTCCTTAAAATAATGTATAAACCATGCTCTAAGGACTGTATTTATGCTACTCCATAAATGCTCTGGAGAGAATATAAAATATTGTGCCAGAGATTCAAATTTCACGGGTGATAACATACAGTATTCAGCATTACTGCCATGTAATTTACTCCAGATAGGCAAAAATATATTTTTAAACATTTTATACGTGGCTTACCTGCCAACATGATACATCTCATATACAACTAACAAAATTACAGTTGGATAAAATAAGCAATTATACAAATAAATAACATCATAATTATACATCAAACAAGGACTGACTATAGCAGACTCAAAATAGCACTGACTATTCCTATGTCTATATTTATATATGGAGTAATTTTCTACAATACTTTTTCAAATCAGAAAGTATTTAAATACAAAGTGTGAAATGCTCTCTGTAAAAAAAAAAATAAAAAAATTTGAAGCAACACAGAGGAAAAATAATTAATTAAAGTGAAGCACTTCAGGATTTTGCTGAGGATGCAACACTTTAAGTAGCTCAGCCTATCTAAACAGTAGTTAATTTTTAGCCACATCCTGCGATTTCAAGTGTATTATTAACTTTCCACCCTTTCATTGTACTACTGACTTGCACCATGAAAAGATGAAAATCTGCATATTCCAGTTACAGTCAAGTACAGAGCTTACTGAAACCAGTGAGAATCTTCCAGTTGTTTTCTACTGATGCTGGATTAGGCCCATCTGTGCCTGGATTAATTTTCAAGATGGATTTTAGAAATGTACTAAATGTATAAAACCAACTTTTCTTTGATATAAAGGGCTATAATTACATTTTCAGGATGATAACCGTTTACAGTGTATTTCCCATAGGAGCTGAAGTACATTATCCCCTGTAGGCTGCAGGTGCTGCCCATTCTAAAAAAATGCTGATAAATTTCCCTCCTGTTTCAATAATACCAAAATCCAGATGCTTGTAACATTTTAAAACTCATTTTAAAACTCACTTTTAGCAGTCTTCCTTTTTCTTTGAAGTTTGTTTCTAAGCATTTGCAAGGTTACATTTCCAAATCTGGTTAACAGAACATGAAAACTAAAATGGATCAGAGCAGAGAAACAGAATAGCTGTGCTAATCTAAGGAACATGTGCCTCTAAAATAAATCTAAGTGCTAAATTCACCGTCTAGTGAATATGAATATATATCTAACTTTGTACTTTTGATTTGGACTTCTGACTATGGGACTATAAGCCAAAATATGGTTATTCATTCAGGCTATATTGTTGGTAGTAGTGGGGTTTAAGATGGTAAATGTTGATTTCAAAAATTTCCTAGGTCAAGTCACAGCTACTGTGCCATTTGAGTAATACATACAGGGATTGACAGAAACTGGATAATGACACATGAATAACCTAAATTCTGAAGTAAATCTCAAGTTCAAAACCAGAGAGGTAAACAAAGGGACAAATGGGAAGGCCTGCAACAGGTTTATTTTACATAAATTGTTGCATTGTAGGAAACCATTTTTGTTATCAAAATGGTCATATCATAGAATCAAGAACATTTCTATGTCATAATTATGCAGAGTGTGCCTGGTGATGGTGAACATGAACTGAGCAGCAGTTTCTAGCATTGGTATGAAAAAAACTAAAAGCAGAGAACAGTACAGAGGCAGACAATTTGTATTAGAGCTTTCTACAGATGGAGAACAGGAAAGGCTGTTTGTTAGTCTCATGCATTGAAGGTTACTGCATTAGCCCTAGAGTGTTAGAGACATTTTTACTACAAACTGAAGGAACAAAACCTGTTAACAAAGCTAAAATAGCTGGTCAGGGCAGGCCCTGGCACTAGGAGCAGTGAGAGGAGTGATAAGGAGTGGTTAACAGGAGCAGAGCAGCTTAAATTGGGTCTCCTATCTGCAAAGATGTGACAGCTCCAAAGTGTGATTGAGATATTATCATAGAAAAGGGGAAGGAACCAGTTGTCTTAGCAGTTGCCTCAGTAAAGAAGACTGTGAAATGACATTAGTTATGCATCAGAAATAGGTATTATATGCTGCGCTGTTTGTGACTTTCTTATGGCTTTTGTTTCTTTTCTTCTTTTTGTGCTATTAAAATTTGTTTATTAAGTAAATGGATTTAAATTGAGAAAATTAGCTCACTAGGAAGAGAACTCATACTACAATTTTTTCTAGGTTTCTGGAAATTCTGGGTAATACTTTCAAATACACATAATCTATTACAATTCTAAAATGCATTATTATATCTTTATTTATAGATAAAATTGACCTTGCTCAGGTCAAGGAGATACAGGAATTACCAGTCTGGATAAAATACAGAATAAATCCAATCCTAAAGCTTGGTTTTGATCTGGACTAATTGGTGTAAGGAGAAAGGACTTATCTGGTTTAAAGTTACATTATGCTTTATATATGTGTGCGGTTATAGATTGGCATAACTGTGTTTATCAGTTATTAATTTCCTTCACTTTTCTCATATTTTTATCTTAGCTATTAAAGACATTTATTTTTTTTAAAGAAAAAGACTATTAAATAACACTCCTCAGAGCAGTTCACCATATACTTGACCAATCTTGGATAATTCTCTGAACTAGTTCTTGTTGACCAATATCATCCCCCAGCCTTTTGTTGTTGCAGGTGACCCTGAATGGCATAAGTTGATGTAGATGCATCAGTTTATGTAGAGACAATAGACCTCTCTGCAATCTTGACCTTCCTCTTTCTAAAGCAACTTTACACCTTGTTTGCTTTTTAACCATAGCTCACACTAAGTAGAAGACTACAGGAATAAAATTGTATCCTTTTAATATTTGAATGCCAGTGTGATACGGTGTGATGTAAAGAGCTATGACACTTTAGATATTAGACAAAACACCGTAGGTATTAGATAATGCCCTAAAGGTCTTCTGTCTTGGGTGCTGCCAACATATGAATACATTGAAAAAAAGTAGAACCCAGATCACAGAAAGTATTACTGATGTCTTAAAATGAAAGATATCCTTTACTATTAGTCTTTATTGAAATACTACACCAGCAGTATGAAAAGAGTTCATCTATGCCTGGATGAGACACAAAACTAGCAAATAGACAAAAAGAAATGCTTCAGAAGAAAGAATTTATTCAGTAAATTGAGCTTCATGTTCTTCTTGAAGATCATTCACAGGCCTATTATAACTTTCTTAAATGTAAACAAGAATGCCTTTCATTCTCATTTTCATACATGCTGAATGACACCGTAAGTTTTATATGCAAAGATTTTTCTAAAAAGCCCAAAACATTTTAAGTCATTAAAAAAAAAATCTGTTTTAAACATTTCCCAGAAAAAAAAAAACAAAAACCAAAAAACCAAAACTAACCAACAAACAACAAACCACACCAAAACCAGTGCACTTAATAGAACTTTAATTTTCAATTGTTGTGGAAGAAATATATTTTATGAATGGATTCTGAATATCTTCAGTGTAAGTGTAGTGCTTAATTAAGATGGAAGATTATTTCTGAGAAAAAGTGTCTCAACTCTAGCAATTGTATTCATAGATATTATTTTTGAAAGATCTGAGTACTAGAGTACTTTGCAATAACTTCAGGAAATAATGAAATATTAACATTGGCTACAGCATGGGGAGATCTGTCCACAGAAATAAGACACAGACAAAACCTAGCAGACAATTCAATGCATGTCTCTGACAGGAAGCATTATTTCCAATGACAAATTTCCTTATATTTTTTTCCCAGTTAGTGATGAATGACCAAAACCCTTGGTGCACTACTACTTGCCTAGGAAACATTGTACACAGCCCAAAATGCTGCCACAAATTTCAGGTTTTATTTTACATTTTTCAGTTCATAGTTTCAATTTTTCAGTCCAAGCCACTGAGCCATCACTCTTAGTGATGTGCTCTTTCTTTACTTGTCCTTTATCCACTTGCCAGTCACATTCTATCTCTATCTTATCTTCATCTAGCTTTTTTTTTCTTTTGACGATCCCTTCTAGCAAATCTACACTGTTGTTCAGAACAGTGAAATTAGGTAGTTCAGTTATTGCAATGCTTCTAAGCATGGCTAATTTATAATCTCACTAGTTTCATCAATTAGACAAATACTATGTATGTTCTTTCATCAACAAAATTTCTGTTTTGCAGTATGTTATTAACATAGTTTTCATCATGTCTAGCATTTACACTTATTGCATCTAGGAAATAAAATCAGGTGTGGATTACAAAAGCTAAAACTACGGTTACACCTAAAATTAGTATTCAAACATTAGAAAGTCTTGTCTTGATGAGTGATTAAAGAATAGATTCCTGCAGTGAAATTCAACAAAGAATTGTTTGAGTTCGAAATGGAAAAGTGTAATATTTCATTGGCCTGAATGACAACATATAGCATTCATAGTTTTCAAGCTCAATATGGTTCTCTAATTCAATACAGATGGTTGTAACAAGTCACTCACTGTCTGAGTGACACAATTAACATTTTGCTGGTTAGCTAAAAGTCTTAGTCTTAATAATTGCTTCACTTATTCATCATATGCTGATGAATACAGAAATAGTTCCTGATTTAAACTTGACCTTTCTTTTCAGTCATCAGTCATTTGTATTGCATATCCAACCATATCACAAATATGCCTTTCATTCTGGATATGTGTGCAAAGTTAAGCTATAGGATCTTTATTAAAAATGTTTATTTCTTTAAATATACATTAACTGATGAACTGTCACACACAATACTTTTGCAGCATATGCTGCAATGACTGACAAAAAGCTTAAGTCTATCACTTCTCAGAAAATCAGAAACAGAAAGATTCAAATCCCTTAGTTTCCATCTGTGTTGGGACTTACACAGAATGGAAGTGTCAAAACCATTAAAAGGACACTTCGCACTTTTAGTGGTACTTAAGGGCTAATATTCTCATTTTGACACAATTCTGTTTCCTCCTAACAGAGGCACAACTGTGTGGGACAAGTCTAGGTGTGGCTCTAGCTATTAATTCATTGACAGATTGGGCTCCTGGAGCAGGAAACAAGACTTCGATCCCTCTCCTCCCAGTGCAGTAGCCCATTTCAATGAGCCATAGAATTGGTCTTTTCTCTGCTAGCTCTTTTTCTATCCATAACAATAATAGCTTTCCAACAATGGCACAACATCAGCAGCTTTGAAAACAATGTATTAACATTTTCAGACTTGGAGCGGAACAACTGCCTAGGGATATGGGTGGCAGCTGTGCCTTTCCAGCTTTTCAAAACAGTGACAACAACAGTATAGAAGAAGTCTTCCAATTTCCTAAATGTAAATGTTGGCACCTCCACTTCAGTTGCTCTGGAAAGATACATCTCTGTTCATGCTTGAGAAAAGACCTCAGAGGAATTCTGAATTATAAAGGAAAGGTCAGGCTATAAAGGTCTGATTCAGGTACCCAAAGTTACAAAGAGGACAACCCAGACCTGTTACAGTAATTGTCTAATTACAACTGAGTCAGTATTCTACTGAAACCTCCTTACTGAGAACCTTAAAAGTCAGAAAGCAGTCAGAAAGAGATATAAGCATCTTGAACCACTCTACACAGCCAGCAGACAGAAGAGAGATCCATAACGAATAAATTTTATGCCCAGATTAATGCAGGTGAGATGAGATTATCATTCTGTACATCTGAAATAGGCTACCTGAATCTGAGTTTTGTTCTTAACTAAACAGGTGTCTTCAATGCATCGCAGCAATGTCCTTATAAAATTAAAGTATAAGTTTGTGGACTACATAAAAGTATGATTTCTATTTCATATCAAAGTCCTTACTTATAAACTGAGTCCAAATATGTGTGGTTCTAATGTATGGTGGGAATATGGGAGAATTATTCTGCTTCTTGCCAGCAATACTTCACATTACAGTTCAGGAAAGAAGTGAAGACAGATCTCCTTTAGTGAGCCCATAGATACAAAAATAATACAGAATATTATCTCATCTGAATTACCTGAACAGATTCAAATTGCCCAATTTAAAACTTGTCCAGAAGCCAACTTTAACATTTCATGTACTTTTGCAAGCAGTGCAATGAGATTTCTTAATGATCAAAGGTGCCAGACTCCATTTTAATGACTTATTCATAGTATGTCATGCCCCAACACCATTGTATGTCACAGATGCAGTATCAGTTCACAAAGAAGGTTTAAACTACTAAATTGCTCATACTACTCATCATTTAGATCTTCTTTCCAGAAATACGCTAGTCTAAGAAATATTTAGCTTTAAATTGTATGTTTATGAAAAATTATCTGTTTAGAATCCTCATTTCTCATCATCTGAGAACACACAATACCTGTTTCATACTACACAGTGGTACAGTCAAACACAGATTACATGCAGCACAAATATACATACATATATGCGTATGTATCAGCAGAAGATATTCCACAGGAACTCCCCTCCACTCTTCAGCTATCTTCACATACTTACCTCTTTCATATCAGGTGCTTGTGGCTTAATAAAAAGTTATCATTTGCATTTTGTACTGATGCAAGACAAGAGAGTCAAACTTACATTTAGAAGGAACTCTATCAAACATGCTATTGTCTTATGTTTGAATGATAACCTGACATTTTTCTTTTAGAGGACGCCAGGTATCTCACATGATTGGACAGACCTACAAGTGTTGACATTATAGTTTAATAGTTTCCAATGTGATAAGGTGTCAAGGAAAGCACTTTGTTATAATTGAATGTGAATGCATATTCAGCAACATTTAGTTGGTAAACTGTTAATGGCTTGTGAAACACCAGTTCTTTTCAGTCATTTCTGTCATTATGTCATCTATTGCCCGTTGTTAGTATAACTTTATATCAAAAGATAATTTATAATAATATATTT
>NW_010206613.1:0-331 GCF_000695765.1 Mesitornis unicolor
GACAATGCCAGACCACGTGCGCCGTCCTGGGCACCTCTCTGATTGTTTTGTGTGCTGTCCTAGGGGGTTGCTCAATTGCAAAATAAGGACAATTTAAAGAAGCAATCGGAGATAGATTGTCTAAAAGGGGAATTGAAAAGAGAAAGAGAGCAGACATGCCTTTTAGAACAAAAGGTTGAAGCTTTACTAAAACTGATGAGAAGGTCCCCCGTCCTCATTGTTCCAATCCGAAAGTCAGCCGCGAGTGCAGACCCCAAGGACTGGGACAGAGACCTGTGGGGAGATTCAATTGAAAGCAATGTTGACGAGATAGAGAAATTGGAGGAGTTAG
>NW_010206614.1:0-1092 GCF_000695765.1 Mesitornis unicolor
CTCAGTGCATTAAATGATCTATTTTGTCTCCCCATCAGTATTTCATATGGGAATGAATGGTATGTTCCACTCCCCCTGCTCATTATGAAAGGATGGACAAGCAAGAGCAGGTTAGTTCTCATATCCCACGATGACATGCACCAAATAGCACTAACATTCATTAGTTCTTGCAAGCCCATACTGCTATTATTCCTCGCTTGTTCCCCATTATCCTTGGTCTGCCCACTCTCCCCACCTACACCGCATTAAAAATGTAACACTGAGAAATACAGCTGTGGCATCTGTGTGTTTTCTAGCAGCATATTTTGAGCAGCTGGCATTTAACAACCCCAGCACTGAAATAATCACCTCATCCATAGGACTTTTTTCTGTAAATCCCAAAGCCCTCAAGGACACATGACTCGGCAAAGTTTTTCAATGGGGGAAATGAGGCACCAGTGGAAGTGAGATTTGGCATCTCAGGCCAATGTTGAAGTTGGAGGTGAAATGCAGTTGTCCCAGCTCCTGCCCCTGCACCCTCTGCTGCATCTTGGCTCCTTGCTGGCACAACAAAGGCGATTTCTCCTTCCTGAGGTGAGGCCCTGCTGGAACAACTGATGCACAAATCATGAACACCCCTGAACACCAGCCTTACTTGCAAGAAGTAGAAATGGTCCTTTCTTCCAACCAGAAGTTTTGGTAAAGATGAGATGAGTTTAAGACCACTCTCCTCAAGACACTCCCCGCTGACCACAGGCAGAAAACCCTTCAGGATCCGACCGTATTTTCCCTCTGATTCATCTCAAGCGACGCGCCGAGCGAAGGGACTCTTCTCTGGGATTTCAGTCAGGCACAAGGAGTCCTTGTTCCTTTTGACCAAACACAGCCATGCAACACATAAACCTTCTTTCTCCTGCTCTTTTCCAGGGCTGCCAGCCTGGCCCTGCTGCTGAGACACTCTCAGGGCATTCAGTCAAGCAGGCAAGGACACAAATGGAGCAAAAGTATAAAGTTTTACCAGTCCTCATCCTACATGACCTTTACTTGAGAAAAAGCTGTCACATACACAGCCTGCCGCCTATTGACTTTAAAATGCACAGCCCTCAAGCTAGA
>NW_010206615.1:0-9501 GCF_000695765.1 Mesitornis unicolor
AGGATGAACATGAGCCAGCAATGTGCCCTCATGGCTAAAAGGACAATGGCATCTTGGGGTACATTAGAAGGGACGTGGTTAGTAGATCAAGAGAGGTTCTCCTTCCCCTCTACTCTGCCCTAGTGAGACCACATCTGGAATACTGTGTCCAGTTCTGGGCCCCTCAGTTCAAGGACAGCGAATTGCTTGAAAGAGTCCAGTGCAGAGCCACAAAGATGATGGAGGGAGTGGAGCATCTCCCTTACGAGGAGCGGCTGAGGGAGCTGGGTCTCTTTAGCTTGGAGAAGAGGAGACTGAGGGGTGACCTCATTAACGTTTATAAATTTGTAAAGGGCGAGTGTCAGGAGGAAGGAGCCAGGCTCTTCTCAGTGATGTCCAGTGACAGGACAAGGGGTAATGAGAACAAGCTG
This sequence comes from Mesitornis unicolor, assembly GCF_000695765.1. Lineage (NCBI taxonomy): Eukaryota > Metazoa > Chordata > Aves > Mesitornithiformes > Mesitornithidae > Mesitornis > Mesitornis unicolor. The sequence goes on from NW_010206615.1 coordinate 411, forward strand.
GAGCATAGGAGGTTCAACCTGAAGATAAGGAAAAACTTTTTCACTGTGAGGGTGACAGAGCACTGGCACAGGCTGCCCAGAGAGGTTGTGGAGTCTCCTTCTCTGGAGACATTCAAAACCTGCCTGGACGCATTCCTGTGTGACCTAGTTTAGGTGATCCTGCTCTGGCAGAGGGGTTGGACTGGATGACCTTCAGAGGTCCCTTCCAACTCCTAACATTCTGTGATTCTGTGAAAAGGTCTCAATGCTGAATCAGACTTGTAAAAAATTATCCTTTAAAAATATTCTTTTATTAAAGTTCTAAAAAGGGAAAAAAGACATTTGAAATTATTCATGACTAAACTGCTTGGTACATATTCACTGAGCATGCTGTGAAACCTAAAATACCAGAAAACAACCTAATCAGACTGATCATATTTCAAATTTCTTAGCAAAAAATTTATGTGGCCAGGAAACAAGTAAACACATTTAGGATTCCCACCTCTAATTGTTCTTGAATCAATCTAACTCTGATTTCTGAAGTGAAATATACCTTTCTTTAAGTTTGCTCTCGGATTCCTTCAGCTTTGTTTTCAAGTGCCGTACTGTAACTTCTTTCTGCTGCAGAGGTGTCAAATACTGCTCCGGATTTTGTGGCTTAATGCTGTGACTGTCACCACAATTTTGTCTCCCTGATCGCCTGAAAATAAAAAAAACAAAACAAATCATGTCATAACATCACTGCTACAGTTCTTCAGTCCTGACCAAAAGAAAAACTTCCTGCTAAAAAAAGCTTGACTCATTTGGGGCTCCTCAGTGTCCACACAAGTGACTCCTTCTGGCAAATCAAAGTACTTGAGGAAATGACTGATTTGTGGCTATAGTTTAAAATTTTACTCTTTATTGTACTTGGTTTCAGTGCCTCTACATCAACGGAGACTTTTAACTTGAAAATACCCAGCCATGCCCTCACCCAAAATGGGTGGTGTGCCCAAGAGAAGGTGGTGGGGCCAGTGGGGAGGGCACCCAGCTGCAGACATGGGTGGGTGATGCAGTGTGTGGCCAGAGCTCAGCTCCAAGTGGGAGTGAGGAAGCTGAGCACCCTGAAACCTGGATTCATCCTGTCTGGCTTTAGGCCTGTGTCTGACATGCTTGGATGTTGAGTTGACTGAGAGAGGGGAAGCAGCAGCAGCAGCGTGGTGGCAATGTCTTCTCTGCAATCTGTGTTGTGTGCTTGGGCAAGGATTGGTTTTCTTCCCTGTACAGGAAACTGCACTCCTTAGGGAGGTGCCTAAGGTTGGGCAGGGTGAATTTTTGCCCAACTGTGTAATGTTTTCTATACAAACCCAAGGCTCTCCAAAGTCAATGGACCCCTAGAAGATAGAAAATCCCCATGACAACTGATGGCAAGAAACCACACAAAGGAGCCTGCCTTGGAGTGGAAACCAGCCATAAAGGGCTTTGACTAAAAGTTACGATGCGGAGAAGGTAAGTCAGTGCGCTGAACCCTGGGATGCTGAAATCAAGACTTGCCTCATCATTGGGCTGCTGTCGCTTCCTTTGTAGGAGCCTGAGTTGCTGCTGCTGACTGAAGCAGCCCTGTAACTCTGATGGATGTTAGTGGGACTCAGCTGTTTTTTGCCCGCTGGTGTCAATGGCTCCTTTTCACGGGGAACAGGTGGGCTGGCGCCAGACTTGCAGGATGAGGATCCATTATTCCGACCATAAGGGCCACGGCTGGAGGGGAACCAACATGATTAAAGCATCTTGGATTATCCTGATCATGAAACCCATTCTGTGTCCTGTTTTACACACAAAGTTGCCTAAACACTAAACCAGATCACTGCAAGGAGCTGGGAAGAAAGTCCTGAAGTCATCAGCCACTGCATGTGCTTTCCCTGACTGTGGGGCACTCAGTCTGAATTACGCCACAGAGGGAAACCTCGGCCATTATCACGTTTCTCCATAGATAGCACAGTTCCCAGTGACTCCATCAGACGGTCCATGAACATGTGACTCCATGAAGTAATAAGACGGCCTGGTACGAGCTAAATAGAACTATTTTTTCTATTTAGTGGTTTTATTTTTCAGTTAAGTCTCTTCTAAGTGGCTGTACTTGCTGAAACTAACAGCATGTTTTTTTCAGAGTGTTCACTTCTACAGGTGATAATGCTTGTATGTTATGTGAACATGGCAAAGCCACTGTCTCACTATGGGAGCCCTATCCGCACCTGCGGGGAGGAGCGGACCCAAAACTGACCAACTATGTATCCCATCCTACATACGTCATACTCAGTATAAAGTTGAGGGACCACGAGGGTCTCAACCCTTCTCTGCCCTCTGCTCTTTTCTTCTCCTGCAATGGCTGAAGTCCAAGCAGAACCCTGCTGGATTGTCTGCCTCTGATCCTGATTTGTGTGTTCCTGCATCCTGCTCCCACCTGCTGCTGGGTCTGGTCTGGGACTTTTCCAGTGCCATAATCATCATATGGGGGGTGGGTGGGGAGAGAATTTTGTATTGGTTTTATATATATATTTGTGTATATCTGTATATATTTCATTATTTTCCTATTTACGTTATTATCCTGTAGTATTAGTATTATTGTTTCATTAAACCTGTTAGTTTTCTTTTCCAACACACAAAGGCTCTCTCCCTTATTGTCTTTCTCTTCCCTTCTGGGGAGGGGAGAGGGGTTAATAGAGAGCATCTGTCGAGCATTTAGTGGTCAGCCCATCCCTAAACCATGGCAGGGCTGCAGCCTGTACCAGTGCCAAAAGGACCACATTTCAGCTTTCCCCAGCCAGGCCTGTGGAGAGATGCCCAGCCCTGAAGGTTTGCTGTAAGACCGCTTTCCTACTTCTCAGCAAGCAGCCCCAGGGATCACAGCGTGCAGTGAAAACAGATTTTGTTTGAGCCACTGTCCTTTTCTGCTTTTGGCATGCTGGATGCTTCAGCTGTCACTGTCAGCTATTGATTTGCATAGATATAGTTTGAACCCCACTGAGAGCAGGCAGAAATGAGTATTATTAAAATAGACAAAGGAAAGCAGACTCTTTTATTTCTTCTGATTCCCCTCACACATAGCCACCTCCCTTTTCCCACTCTTTATTAAATAATCTGACTGCCAGCTGTGTGTGCTTGAAAGCAATTGGTGTCTGCATTGCCTGACAGCTCCAAAAAGGCTGGGGCCATCCTAGGACAGCTTACAAGGGCACCTCCCTCCCTCCTCCCCTCCCTCGGTGTGCCTTCCTGCACTACTATGCTGCTACCTGCATCCTCCCATAGAAGGCATTCTTCTAAATGGTAATGAAAGGGCAGTTTTCAAAAACTACGGAAAAAGGCAAATCCAGCCAGCAAAAGAGAAGGCTTGAATGTAAAAAATTAAATACCACAGAACTATGAAGCAAAATCACTTCTGAAAATATCTGAGTTGGTTTCCTCCCTTCTCTGAGAATTGAACAGTTTATAAGGAACAGATGGTTGAGTGGCTGCTGCAAACCTTCATCATGCTGCTGCGGTTTGGGTGATTTTATAATTATTTTATACCAGGGCTGTCGTTTGTGACAACATTGAAATGTTTCAGAGTGAATTAAGTCAAACAGTTAAAAAAGAATCTATTGCAAAGGAGGCATCTCCTTCCACATTGTACAGTCAGCATCAACTCTGGTGTGAGGCAGAACTTGCCCAGACTGTGCATAACACAGCAATGCATTTGAAGGAGCACGATTATAGAGAACTTTTGTCCAATTAAGTAGGTCAGTATGCTCTAATTTAAAGCTATATTTAAACACACAGTCATATATGAAGCAATGCATAATCTTACTGAAAGTAAGGTGATTTTAGGGCTTCATATTCTATTTAGTACTGCTTTTCCCCACAGCCAGTACCTTTACTTGTTAGATTTAATCTAGAGAGTGCTTAAGTCATGTTTCTTTTTCTAACAGTCTCACAATACAGACAGGAAACTGCTCCTCAAGCATCCTTGTGCTGATCTCTGCGCACTGGGGCACCCTGCAACCTCAGAGATGGCTGTGTGACTTCAGCACACGAGCATCCTGCTGCTGGTCCTGCCTGCCTGGCAGGGCAGGAAACCAGGCCTCCCAGTTTGAACTCTTTCCACCTACTCCAAAACGCGTAACCAGCAGGGATGGCATGGGCAGAGCACAGCGTGCGCTGCTCCATCCCAGCGCCCCCGTATCCACAAGCTGTCTGGATTTGCACTTCACACATGGTGGGGAGAAATCTTGCAGAAATCTTTCATGAAAGGTTCATTTAGATAGAGGACTACTTTTGTTAGTTTCCATATAGCTGTAGTTATATAAAGATTGAGCAAGGGTGTTTAAGAAAAAAACGACAAAGGCAATACTGTGTACTTCTTCCTACAAAAAATAAGATCATGAATTGAAAAGGTACCAACCGAGCTGACAATTTATTACAGAGAGAAAACAAAGTGATAGACCAAAAGGTTAAGTTTAACTGGTTAGAAGTATGGCTGTTAACTAACATACACCCCCTGTTGTTCCCTCCTCCACTCCAGCTGATGCCTTTTCTGCCTTACCTGATTATATCTCCCATACTTGCTATGAATAAACAACAAAAAGTACCAGTTGGCTGATCTGGCATATTGACAATTTTTGTGCTCCAAATATAGCATCATTTTTGTTTTCTTTCTCATATCACAGCTCTCGTAAGTTTAAGTGCTGCTCAAGAGCACAGTGTTACCCAAATTATTTTAAAGCTCACAATCTGGTTTTACCTATATTAACTGCAAGCCCTTACACAGTAGATCATCTTTGCACTAGTAACACTTGCAATATTCAGGAAAAACTGCTTTGCTTACTTGCGAGAAAAAGACAACCTTTTGCTTCCAGGAGCAGACATATGGACTTCAGGCGCTGAAATACTGCCCGTGCTGCTTGAAGAGCTAAAATCAGCTTCACTCCCTGAAAAGGAAAAGGACGGAGTGAAAACATGATGGAAATTATCACTCAGTGACTGTTTTGAAAATAACAATGAATCACAAGCATCCTTCCTTTGTCCGTCTTGTGTGAATTTCAGAAGTTGCATGAATTTTCAAACATCCCTGAGGAGAAGCACTGGATTTGTGCCAGACTTTCAACATTTCTTCAGAACTGGCACTTCAACAAGAACAGGAAAAACATTTGGACACAAATCACACTACAGAAGCCATTTTAGGACTCAGCTAGGAGTATTTGCTGTGACAACCTGTTAGCTTCCTCACAGCCACCAGTAGGTAACAAGGCTGCTCACGTGGCTCCTTCACCAGCACTGTGATTAGGAGCACACAGCTGTAACGGAAGATTCCTCTTGCTTTAAACCATATGGAAATACTACCTGCTAAGAGGAAAGCTGCTTCTATTTTGGTTTCTGAGGTGATGTACACATACATGTATATATGTATAAATGTGTACAGGCTAACAGGTTATATGTATGTATGTACATATGCAGGTTTTCATGTGGCACAGAAGCACAGTAAGACAGTTCTAATAGCCTTAAAAAAATCCAATAATCACGTGTGGCTCTCAACTGCTTCTCGGCTGCTAAACCACCTATCTGATTACTGACTTTCTATGGATCACAGCTTTTACTTCCCAAGCTCTGGCATATAGAGGGGAAAACTGCTCTCATTCTGCTAGGGCCAGTAGCAGGCAGATGTACTAAGAAATCCTGTTAATCACAAAAAAGACCCATCCTAAAATTAGAATTTTCTTTAGCATCTCTCACCTGAGAGTTTCTGGGTGCTGTCCTGTGGAGACATCTCTAGCTAGTGGCTGCAGACTTACCACAACCCCATTTTTGCTATCTTTTCCATGAGAAGGAGATGCAGCTGGAGCTACCATCATCCCCCCCACCACAGATTAATCATCAAGTGCACAATCTCTTAAATCCTCGGCAGAGCTGATGGTGATGGGCACGTCTTGTGCCCCTGGGTCTGAGAAAAGGCCTTGTCAGAGCCTGTCTGCCCAGCCTTAAAGAGGATGAGACATCCACCAACCACCCTTACTGTCCAGCAACTTTTAGCAACCCGTCCTAGGATCATACGTGTTCAGATTTAACCCAATATTTTCCCCGTCTCACCAGGTCTGAGACCAGCCCTCATTTCTCTGTGCCTCAGCTTTAGCCTTGGCTAGAATATTACTCAGCCCAATTTCAAAGTGCTCAAATGCAAAGTTTAGCCCTTCAACAGGGCACTCCAGGGTCTCAGCTTTGCCACCTCTCACCACCCCTATACACAGTACACTACCACTGATAACCAGACCCAGGTCACAGAGCTGTAACCAAGTCAGAACCACGTGCACGTTTGCAAGGGGAGAGAGAGAGTGCAGCAAAGCCACTTTGTTTCACCAAGTATTCATATCATGCCTACAGATGTAGATGTCAGTGACCCTCTCCTTGGGGAAGCAAAATGACCGTGGGACACGATGCCTGAAGCTGCAACAGATTTTTCCTGATTAACAAAACATTCCCATCTACAAGACTAAAGTACAGCCCCAATACTGTCTTGGTACCACGCTTCTCCCAAATCTACTTTTCCAAGCAAGACCCGAACAAACAAACACATGGCACAGATTTCATACCTCTCGTGTTCGGGTTCCCAAACCATTCCTGCCCTTGCAAGACGCCAGCAGCTTTCCAAAGCCAAGTCCTGACTGCAGTACAGAGAGCAGGAGCCCCTGCCAAGGCTTATCTCTGGTTAAGCAGACTACATCATAATCAGATCTCACTACCGAAAGCATTTCAAGGAAGCAAGGCTTAAGAGTAGCCTCTCCCTGACCTGCCTGGCTTGGAGCACAGTGTCAGGAAGGGCTGCCAAGCGAGGCACGGCCAGTACAAGTCAGCAGAGCCTGGAGATGCAACCACCTCAAAGGCTGAGCTTTCTGAGGGAGTGAACTGCATCTGAGACCAGGAACTGCCTGCAAAGCATAAATTAACCTTTCTTGCCCCAATTCTGATAAGAGCGACACACAAGCTTAACAGTGAGCACAGATGACTACTTATGTTTAAAATTAGGTATGTGGCTATTTATAGGATCTTTGAGAACATTTTCTAAATTAAAGGGGTCACTGCTAGCAATGGTTACAAGTGATGTTCGTGCCAGCTCTGTGTATAGCAGAGCTCAACAGCAATGTTACTAGGAGACTTTAAAAAATATTTTCTCCTATTTGGTAGACATCTCTAAGCAAAATAACATATCCATAACATATCAATTGCAACATATTCTCCTGGGTAAGTGTGAGCTCTGTCTTACAAATGTCTTAACAAAGAGGTGAAACCCCTTGCCTAGCAGCAATGTGGGCAGGAGTGGACCACAGCCTCTCACCTTTCCTAATGCCATTCTCCAGCCTGACAGCTCCCTACAGATGTCTGTTGACTATTTTTGTCGCTGTGACAATGTGATTCCAAGAACTCACATATGTAAGCCCCAGAACAGCACACTGATTCAGCGCTAACCATGAAAGAGACTGACATTTCTCAAAAAACTATTCTTTTGTCCTAACTGGCCATGACACTTGCTTAGCTCTGATCTGAGGCTTTCTTGTTAAGAGAACTGTCTTGCCCATCCCTTCCTGCAAAAGTTGCTACATGTTGAGCTGCTGGCTTTGGCAGCATCTCATTTGAGATTCATCCACACACATTTGTCCATGCTCTAGCCACTCAGCGTGACAGCACCAACAGCTTGCTGGCAGGTGAGATGACTCAGGAATATGCCCTGATGGATACTCTCACGTACGGCACATGCAGTATCCGAGGCTGGGAAGCCCATCGCTTCGGCCCCTCCCTGCCTTGCAGCGGGCTCCGAGCACCAGCACACCCACGCCACGAGACCGGGGCTCTCTGTGATGGGAAGAACACAAGGAGGGCTAAAAAGGTGCATTTTCCAGGATCGCTCCTTGCCTGGAATGGGTATCTGAGAAGCAGGAGGGAAATCGTGCAGTGCTTGGCACCGTCCCTGCACTTTACTGCTCGATGGGCAACAGCATCGAGCTAAGAGCGCGCTGCAAATAGCGCCGTGGTTACTGCTGCTTTTCAGCCTCCTTGCTGCCCTGACATCACGGAGACAGCCACCCAGCTCCCGCAGACACGAGGGGTGCAGGAGACGTGGGAGGCACAACCCAGGCAGGCACAGAGAGGACCGTGATGGTCCTGCACTCGCCCGTGCTTATCTGCGCCGTGGGTCAGGGACCACTGCTCAGGGAGCCAATGCTGTCCTGCCACAGCACGGGAATCGGCGGGGAAACCTCCTCCTAACCAATCAAGGGCAAATTTCCCATCCTGCATGTGATGCAATTACAAATTCCGGGGCGGGACTGAGGAGAGGGAGGAAGAGCTGGCAGTGCAAGGGCAGGCACGCCTCCAGCTGGCACTGGTGCGTGTTTATGCTGCCGGTGCAGTGCAGCCATCGTGCCTACGTTTTGAGTGTAAAGAAGCCCCACCTTTAACTCTGCCTCAGCCTACTGCAAAAATAATGGGAATAAGAAAGGAAAAGATAATAGGAACCTTATCACATGCTGCAGTCAGAGTTTTGACAGAACAGATGAGGTATATTGGGCCTACTGGGACAGTATGCAAGCACCATGTCATATATGTATATATGTATATAGAGACAGTATATATATTTCTTACACAGCATCACACAATAACCCTACATGCATGCATGGAGTATGGCATCCCAGTCTACTATTTCTGACCATTTCTGATGGTTGGATACGTTGTTGTATGGTCTTCTGGCCACCACATTAAAATTTTGCTTGCTCTTTAGCATTTAACTTTTTCCTGTCTATAAGAATAAAGCTCAAACTTTCTTGCATGCATTTTATCATCCATTTGCTATCGAAATATAAGATTAAAATATGTAAAAAAGGAGAAAGTTCATGTAATATCTGTGACAGGAACATTGACAGCTGAGCAGCAGAACTGGATTCCCAAAACTCAGGATGCATATAAGCTTATTAAAATCTAGGAGGGTTTGTGTATGTCATTCCTATTTGCAACTTCACCACCGTTAAAACACTGCCATAGTATATAAACCACAGAACTTACCTATCTTCCGACTCCATAAACATGGCCTCTTTAAAAATATATATATATA
>NW_010206616.1:0-23915 GCF_000695765.1 Mesitornis unicolor
TCCTGATGAGAGGGGAGGACTGGGATCTGGCTGTTTGTACATACATTTTATGAGAGTTCTGGTAGTGTTTTATGTGGGTGTTGTTAGCGACAGCACTTTGTGGGCAGTTTTCATAGCTGGTTGTGTCCTCTACACCTGTGTGTCTCTGGCATCTGTTCATCTTTGCTACTGGTTGAGCTTCAAACAGGAAAGTAACATCTGCATCCATTGGCCTAGGCCAGAGGGACTCCCAAGTGTCTGGGTACACTGGGCTGGCTGGGAAGAAGGGTCCTTAGGCCTCAGAGTCCACCAGAGAAGATGCTTTTTATGCATCCCCTAATAAAGAGGAAGTCTCGGAAATTCTGATGGATGTCATGGTCCTGTTCTGAAGACAGACAGAAAATTAATGTGACTTATTCACAACCCACAGGAAATAGTGATACCGAACTACCTCTGTAATGGTAAGGCTTGGTTTTTGGTGGATTAAGAGCAGTAGTCTTCCATTTGAATATTATTTGTTAAATCAGGGTTGCTTTTTATTCCTTAGGTGAGAAGATGAGAGGTAAGAGAAGTGATTAAAAAGAAACACTCTGTAAAGTCCTCAAGATTATTGGGTTTCTTCAAATATTCCTATAAGGGAGACCTACATTTCCTGCCTTCCCCAATTAGCCTCTTTACAGGATGTAATGAGTTCCCTCACTCCTCACTTATGGGACAGGAGATACTATAAGAATGAGGTGTTTTTTGCTTGGAGCCACTGTGCTAGAGCTTCCATCATCCAGGTGCTTTAGTTTAAAATGATCTGTTCACTTAATCAGTGAATTACAGCCAGAGTACTTTGAAAAAGGTCATAATTGTAAAAGGACTTCACTATATATACATATATATACTATATATACATATATATATGGAAAGAAGAATTTATTGTTTGTACAATTAATGTTTTAACAGCCTAATAGTTGAATTTCTCTAATACTAACAAGCATAGCCCAAATTAATACCCAAAGTCTCTCTAATAATACTTCTAGAAAGATTATACAAAGACTCCCACCTAGTATCTATTTTTCACTTTGATATTATACTCAGCTTTCCAGTGCTCCTCTTAGTCCTAAAGCAGTACCCCAATCTCTCCCAAGAAGAGGGAGCAAAGCTTGCAGCGAGTCATTCCCAGAGCTGAAGCTGGAGCAGGGGAGGCAGCAGCCTTAAGCATGGGGATTAAAACAAACCAGACAAGTCCTAAGCCCTTGTGCTTAATGTCAGCACAAAGGTTGGTCTGACTGCCTCTGCGAATGACTTTTGGGGGCAGTTATGCTGCATTTAAATCTTTTTCAAAAGTACTCTATGTCCAAAATAAGAGTTTGCATCTCTCCCATGACTTAAGTATCACGAAAACATTTATTTTTTTTATTATAAATGATAGGACAAGGGGTAACGGACACAAACTGGAACACAGGAGGTTCCACTTCAATTGGAGAAGAAACTTCTTCTCAGTGAGGGTGCCAGAGCACTGGCCCAGGCTGCCCAGAGAGGTTGTGGAGTCTCCTTCTCTGGAGACATTCAAAACCCGCCTGGACGCCTTCCTGTGTAACCTCATCTGGGTGTTCCTGCTCCGGCAGGGGGATTGGACTGGATGAGCTTTTGAGGTCTGTGATTCTGTGTAGTTTGCTCTTAGTTACTAAATAGAGTAGCTCCAAATGCTGAGCAGCTCAGTGATTTTTTTTTAAAGGAGCTACCTAAGTTGCACTCAGGTTTCCCTATTATTAACATTGTCAAGGTAAATTCCAGTGACCTTTCCCAAGGTTAAATTATAAATCAGGAACTTGAAGAGTAAATTGTACATTTCACTGACACTCTAATCCAGTATGCCAGGTAAGTCTTTAACAGAATTAATTGTAACAAATGGTTTTTAAAAAAATGGTGAAGATTACTGACCATGAGATGAATAAGAACACATAGTTCTGCAGTAAAAAGTGGAAATGACCTTATTATAAGAGCAGTAAGACTGTCAGGTTTAAATTAACTTAGAAATACATGGTAATGTGCAAACATTCATGGGTGTTGTACAGATTTTAAGTATATTGCTTAGAAGATGCTTTAGGGATGTGTGCTTAAGCGGTGATGAAGTTTAAGTATTTATTGATCTGGCCTTGTAAAAAGATTTTGAGACTGACATCATGATTTGAAGCTTTATTTTCTAGATTACTAAGCATAAAATGCCCTCTACAAAATAAACGGAAGAACCGATTTATTAGCCGCTTTACTTTAAAGCAAAAAAAAAGCAAATATATTTTAATTAGTCTCAAAATTAATTAAATGCAGAGATGCAAACATGCTTAGGCTATATGTTAGTGCCCATAGAACAAATCAGCCTGTAGAATGCACTTTTATGAAGGCAAATAGATGACTTCTTATGTTATTTATAACAACTGATGTGAGAGTTTGGTTCAGGATAGAGTAAATTCTTGGTGTCTTTTTTTTTTCCCCACAAATGAATAACTTTCCAACACATTCTTATTCAGTGAAGAGCTTTTTTTTCCCCTACAAGATTATTAATATCATACTCCACAATGAATTTCTAACTGAATAACCTTTTTTTGATTACTTCTATTAAATTAAATCTATCTATTTTTAAATAAGTGAATGTGGGTTTTTTTTAAGCGGTTGGAGAAGCCATGTAATTCTCACTAAATCTTAACTAAATTAAATCACTGAAGCAATTGCACTACACACTTTAAATGAATGAGTTTGTTGTGAGGTTACAGAACTTCAACTCTATTAAGTAATACGATTCTTTATTCTAATCCATGAGCTCCCTTTGTTTCCTTACTACGTTACCATACTGTGCAGGAATGAGATGAGAGAATGTAACAAGGTATTATCAGACTGCAAATCAGACTAAACCTTTCCCATGTCCTTACAGACAGAAAGTTTCTTCACTCTTTGGATACCTGTCCTTCGCTAGAGATGTTCATCAGTAATTCTTAAATTACTTTCTATTACTGTAATTTCTATTATTTTTTTTTAAATTTTATTTTACTGTGTTTCAAGGAAAACAAAACAATACCTGCACATGGCCTTGACAAATGGGTCGTGAGAAAAAAATACTTCATATTTATGGACGTTATCAGCTAAGAAATATGGATAGCACTGAACATGGAATTAGAAATCGTCTGTAAAACATACTAAGTAGTGAAGTGACTGGAACGCTAGTGTATGAATGTCCATGGCATTGGACAGTGTAATACCCAAATTAATCTACCCCCTTTATGATATCTAAGATAGCTGATTTTCTCCAAACTCTTTCTGCTAGCTGAAAAAAACCACAAACACAGTGAGTGCAACTAGTTCTAAGAAAAAAAACAACTCCTTGTAATATACAGATGCAGCTCTTCTCTTTATATGTCTCAAATGATCTGAGTTGAAAAAGGATGATACTTCATCTTCTAATGACATCTGGGAGAAGAAAACTCATGATCTCCCATGCAAAATGTTGTCATCAATACCAAGTTTGGACTTGCAAGGGTCTAGAGATTCATCTCACTTAGTATGGGTTTATGGCTCAGCTAGACATCCACAAAGTTAAAATACTTCAATTTAAGTGCTAACATATAGGTATAAGAGTTAAGTCTCCGAGTTCCTGTTGCATTCAATGAATATCTAGGGAACAGAAAATGGAGCTAAGAGATGTAATCATCAAAGTAGCTGGTGTTTACAGTTAGCTGAATCACTTTCCAAGCTCCACTGACCAGTATAAGCTACTTCACGAGGGAGTGGAGCATCTCCTGCCGAGGAGCGGCTGAGGGAGCTGGGGCTCTTGAGCTTGGAGCAGAGGAGACTGAGGGGTACCGTCATTCCTGGGGATCCAATTGGAAAGGGCAGTGTCAGGAGGAAGGAGCCAGGCTCTGCTCTGGGATGGCCAATGCCAGGACAAGGGGCAATGGTCCCAAGCTGGAGCACAGGAGGTTCAAGCTGAAGCTGAGGCCAAAGTTTGTGAGTGTGAGGGTTCTGGAGCATGGCCCAGGCTGCCCAGAGAGGTTGTGGAGTGTCCTTGTGTGGAGACACCCAAAGCCCTGGCTGTGTTCCTGTGTGACTGCTCTGGTGATCCTGCTGTGGCAGGGGTTGCACTGGGGGAGCTTTCCAGGTCCCTTCCAGCTCTTCATATTCTGTGATACTGTGAAAAGAGTGGGGACTTAGAGACCACCTGCATGCATGCATAGATCTACTCAAACCATGTAACCACACTACTATGTAAATTTAGGTGTTCTAACCTGAGGGATGAACTTACTGATGTCATTCCCCTACAGGCCAAAAATCTCACTTCCTCAGAGCAATTTCTCTGGAGCAATTGGTTTTAACTTAGATCTTATTCCTTATTATAAGAAGTTTCTAGATACTTAGCTTACATTTATTTTGTTGTATCACAGATATCTAAACTTAGGTAATACTTCTAAGTGTGGTGGTATTAACTGTTCCTCCAGTTAAGGTAAGAAAGGAGCTCTGAAAACTGCTGATACTATGCAAAGAGAGAGGAGCTTGTGCTGCTATTGGTTGAGTCAAGCCCACAGAGCAGCTGCCTGGGCAGTCAAATGAAGCTGTGTCCTTGAAGGTGGCTGGGCCACAGGTGGGGCTGCTGCCCATGCTCCTGTTTTTGAGCAGGCACATTTTTATACTCATCAGTGATTGTGAAATTAATTCTGCAAATAATCATCAGAAGTCATAATTCTAATGTTTATCTCCTAGAAAGAATTGAAATCTAAGTGCTATTTATGTTATTTATGTTAATTATATGTGGAAATACTTGAATATATACATAGATTTTGATTTATTCCCCAAAAAAACTTCAGTAGAATTTAGGAAATACTTTTGTAATGTAAAGTTCCTCAGTGAATCTATACATTTCTTAGTAATTAAAAAATACCTAATTTCATGGGTACGTCAGAGTAGTGATCTTTAGTTTCCCTTTGGGGTATCTTTTCTCTAGTTTTTTTTCTTGAGAAATGATTGCCTGAGTCAGAACAAGTGACTCTTCATATTTCTTTCAACATTTCTATCTGCATCCTCTCAGTTTTCAACATAATTTGAGACAGTGAAAGGTGAAAAGTCCATTAACAGCTGGGATGTCACCCAAAAGGAAGATCTGGAGAAGCAAGTAAGGACATGCAATGAAGAAGCAATGATCTCCTTCTGTTAGTTTTATCTGAAGCCTTCCTCACCTGTATATCATTTTCTGTAACCATTTTATACAGAGGAAGATGTCTTTACTGCAATTTTATGTCGTCTTAGCCTTTAGCTGACATACTCCTGCTAGATTACTGTCTAACTTTTTAAAGTAGACCTCAAAGATTATTATTTATCCTTACCATGCTGAATACTTACCAAGGATGATTGTGTTCCTGCCTTTCTTACAAATGAAAAGATGCAGAAAGCAAGAGAAAAATACAACTTGCACATCTGTCCATTGAACAACAAGGATGTCAAAAACCCAAGTTACTTTGTTCTAAGATGCCTTTACTGCTGGAATGAGAGAGAGAGCCACAGTTATGTTCTTCTAGGCTTGATCTAGAAGGAAGAAAGAAAAAGAAAAGATGCTGAAAATATCTTGAATGTCTTGAATAGAGAAAAAAAAATCCATTTTATTGTGGTCAGGATATTCTTGGCTCCCCTTGGCTGTGTTTTTTTTCTGATTTTCTATTTTTTTTCCCTTTTTTATTATTATTCGAGGATTAGGAACAAGGAGAATGAACAATTAAAACACAATCTGTGATAATTTTTAAACTATTAATTTTTACAGGGTTTTAACTGAAGGTATTGTTCCACTTCTCCATGGCCAGAAAAATGAGCCCTAGCTTGCTTGATTTAATTACTACAGATGCTGATTGTGACTCTTAGTAATTATGTGCCCTTTGTGTTATTGACTGGAGCTCATGTACACTAAGAGAATAAAAGAGCTTCATCCAAGTGCTATAGTTGTGTATGGACATGCAATTGTATGACTATGGAGCAGAGGAGACTGAGGGGTGCCCTCATTCCTGGGGATCCATTTGGAAAGCGCAGTGTCAGGAGGAAGGAGCCAGGCTGTGCTCTGGGATGGCCAATGCCAGGACAAGGGGCAATGGTCCCAAGCTGGAGCACAGGAGGTTCAAGCTGCAGATGAGGCCAAAGTTTGTGAGTGTGAGGGTTCTGGAGCATGGCCCAGGCTGCCCAGAGAGGTTGTGGAGTCTCCTTGTGTGGAGACACCCAAAGCCCTGGCCGTGTTCCTGTGTGACTGCTCTGGTGATCCTGCTGTGGCAGGGGTTGCACTGGGGGAGCTTTCCAGGTCCTTTCCAACTCCTCATATTCTGGGATTCTGTGACTAGACTCACATGCTTTCCAAAGTGTTTTGCTGGTTTGGGGCCATAGACAATTTCTTTCACACTTCCTATTCATCCCAGTTTTAAAATGTTGTGTTTGATGTTACAGTTGGGAGACTCAGAATTCTATTACGAAGAAAATAAGAGAAAGCAATAACAAGTTTGGGATATAAACAGAAGAGTAATTGCATGCATTACTGTGTGCCCTACAGTGATTTTAGCCATGAGTTTCAGTCAATAGTTTATATTACCAACTTGTTCTGAAATGATACATTTCAACTGGATTTAAATGGAGTTTAAAATTGAGATTTTTTATTAAATCAACCTTTTAAAAAAAAATAACCATAGCAAAAAACCCCACAATTTTCATAGGAATAATCCAAACACTGCATTTTACAAATAATTACAATAACAATATTTAAATTATCTTCTATATATGTGTATGTGTATATATGCATATACATACACACATTACTGATATTTTAATAAGTTCTTGGAAGATTTAAGCACATATAAATGTTCATAAGTTATGAGAGAAAAATAAATGCTATATATAAGTGCAAGTAGCTTTTCTATTTGCCCGTATCCAAAAAAATAGCAGTTCTAGAAAAAGTTAAACATGACATTTTTAGGTATAGACAATAAAAGAGAAAGAACTACAAAACATATTTTCCATTGAGATTCAGTTAAAATATACTTAACAAGCTTGATTATAGTAACCTATAATTTAGGTTGATTTATGTCAAGTTGATGTTCCTTTTCTTTTAGATAATAGATTTCTTTCATGATCAGTCTTTACCTGCTTTCCATGTCCTGTAAATTAATACAAAGTGAAGTCTATGGCTTCACAGATGTAGTTCTGTGTTATAAATCCATGAAAAAAATCCTAACAAACATGCAGAAACAACCCCAAACATCATAACTAGGTAACTATTCCTGTGTAACCTCATCTGGGTGTTCCTGCTCCGGCAGGGGGATTGGACTGGATGAGCTTTTGAGGTCCCTTCCAATCCCTAACGGTCTGGGATTCTGTAAGTATAGGGCATTGATTATCGCAGAAACTATTTCTGTTTGATAGGGCCAGATCCTAAGTCTTGTGAAAATTTTTATAAGATAGAAGTTCCAGTTTATCTGACCTTAGCCTTAATCATCTGATGAAATATTTAGTGTGTTCAAACACCCCATAGAAAGATCTTTCTGACTGTTGCCTCTGGATGAAATAAAGTAACTGAAGTAAGAAACTTCAGTAGCAAAAGTGAAAATTCTGGAGGAAGCTAAACACTTCCACAGGGTTTTGAGTTTTAAATTACATGAACTATATTGTTAAATTTTGTTCCGCAGTCATTTTATAGCCTAAATACTGCAGGATTTCTGTATTAAGATTCAAAAGTAGTGTGCATTTGAGGGCCTAGTAAGGGTTTCCTTCCTTTCTTAGTCCCATTGTTTTCTTCAGGTACCCAACATAGCTGTTCACAACAATTTTCTCTTTACAAATGTCTCTGCTCATTTTAATTTGAATGCAACTGTAGTTCACCTTCTGTTTAAACCAATTACAGTAGGAAACATTTTTTTAAGGAGACATATTAAGAACCTAAATTTCTATTCAGAGATGCTTGGAGATCTGTGCACAGGTGGGCTGTGTAGGATGGAAGTAAAATTTCTGCCTGCATTTTTCCTCAAGTACTTCACATAATCACTCTGAATAGAGAGAAAAATGAACCCAATATTGTAGGGTCTACAGCAGTATTTATTTAAGCAATACAAACATAATATTGTGACAAGGGGTATAATAATAGAAGCTCTAAGGTACAGTCAGTGTGCATACAGTCTACAAAATCCATGAGAGAACACAGATGCAAGCTGTGTCCACGGACCGTGATACTTGAGTCTTACACAGCCAGGAAAATTTACACTGGAGGATGAACCAAGTGGGATATAACATTTGAGAGATGTAGGCAGGTATCAGGACTAAAAAGCAAGACACATTGACTCTTGTCTGTATTTAATGGAATAACAGGCTGAAGATACTCGTGACTTAAGAATGGCATAGGGCATTACTGATACCAAAAGCATTTGATAGAGACTTTTTTTTTGTTTTCCTGAAAATTATTTTCTAATTAATACACATTAAAACAACTCCAAAGGAATAGACGGGCTCGTTAATGACACATTCGCTGTCCTACAGGTCCTAGCACTTGGTGAAATGATACAGGTTGCAACCCTTGCAATAAAAAAGCCATTGCAGCTCAAGAGCAATTTGATATTTCAGGAAGGCATAATCATGGCTAGACAAGCCAAGCCCACCTGTTCTCAGCAGGAGATATTATGAGGGCACACTACCTTATAGTCGAGAAGAACAACAGCAGTCTAAGCTCTGAACAGTTCCAAATTTCTCAGGGGCCTCACTGTGGCATCAAAGCTGACTGCAAGCTGATGGTATCCATCTGCTCATCAGAACACTTTGTTGTTCGCTTTGTCATGGTGTAACACCTCAAGATTTGTATAATGAGACACCTTTGGCAATCCTCAGTACTCCTGGGAGGAAATTGTGTGCCTGACAAACGTTCTATCCCAGGCAGACAAGCGGCTGAAGAATCTCAGCACATCTAACAGCTGCTAAAGATTCCAGTATCTTAATTTAATTAATTATGACTTCATAGCATCATACATCTGATTAGTTAATTTCTTGTCTTTATATCTAACTTGTGAAAAAAATTGTTTATTCTGAATTTGAAATGGATACCACCACAACCATTTCTACCAATATTTTTCTCACATGTTCTCAAAGGTCCTGAAATATAAAAGCTTTGTAATCTCCCAAGCCATCCTGTTCTATCTGCACCATTAAAAGTTTTCTTAACAACTGATTTAAAAGTTTTTCACAAAGTTATGTTCACTGCTATGACTTGAGCATAGCAAATGGAGCCATCTTCCCTATTTAGGAAAGCCATCTCCCCTATTTAGGCCCTATATAGGCCTCACCCTATGTGGTGAGGCCGCACCTCAAGTGCTGTGTTCAGTTCTGGGCCCCTCACTAGAAGAAGGATGTGGAGATTCTGGAGCGTGTTCAGAGCAGAGCCACAAGGATGGGGAGGGCTCTGGAGAACAAGCCTGATGAGGAGCGGCTGAGGGAACTGGGCTTGTTTAGCCTGGAGAAGAGAAGGCTGAGGGGAGACCTCAGCACCACCTCCAACTGCCTCAAGGGAGCTTGTAGAGAGGTGGGTGCTGGTCTCTTCTCCCAGGTGATGGGGGATAGAACAAGGGGAAATGGCACCAAGCTGTGCCAAGGGAGGTTCAGGTTAGAGATAAGGAGGAAGTTCTTTCCTGAGAGGGTCGTCAGAAGCTGGCACAGGCTGCCCAGGGAGGTGGTGGAGTCCCCATCCCTGGATGTGTTTAAAGAGCGGGTAGATGAGGTACTTAAGGATATGGTTTAGTGGGTAGACAGGAACGGTTGGACATGATGATCTCAGAGGGCTTTTCCAACCGAGCGATTCTGTGATTCTGTGATTTGCAACAGCCTTTGATGTGCCTGAAGATGGTTATAGCTCTATTCAGACTTAGCTTCCTGAGTATAGACTATCCCAAATATATTAAACTCTCTGCTATTTTCTAGGTGCTTTCTTCCAGACTTTTTCTGAGGTCTGATAGTAAACTGACTCATGTATAATTCTTTGTTTGCTCTTTTTTTTTCTTTCTTTTCTGAAGTTCGGCATTGCGCTTAAATCTATTACTTCATGAAATGAGCTCCTATGCTAGGCAGGGACCCTGAAGACAGTTAAATTTTTTTAACAAATATGGTATTTACTACAGCGCAATAGAACCTACTTAAGCATTATTTCAAATTAGAAACCAAAATCAATCAATCAAGCAAAAAAAACCCCACACCTTATGTATTTCCTTATTCTTTCAGGAATGAAGACACAAAACATAAACAGGCTAACAGAATATAATACAGTTTCCTTCTAATAACCCAATAGTTGTAAAGTCTCTTTTTGCACCATGAAGACAACAATACTCAGGACACTGAGTATAGGTATATTGACATTGTTGACATACTGATAAAAGATGATGTCAGATGAAAAAATCCCCAGATTCTTGCACTCTTTTTTTGAAGAAGGTAGAATTAGCTGCATAATTTCAAGTCTACTTAAATCAATTGTTATATTTAGCTTAAATAGACAGTCATTAAATACAGGTAACCAGACCAAACAGTCAGAAAAGCTTCAGAAAAAAATACTAAACAAATTTCCTTTAATGACGATAAGAAAGTACTTAGTTCTGTAGCAATACATTGTAGGATACCAGCGGGATCAGCTCTGCATGGGCAGTTCTGAAGAATGGCATCTGCAGGATCAGTTCTTTTCCTTGTAGTCTTGTGTACGCTATAAAGGCACTTCCAGCAATGCTATGAGTTATGGGCAGCTTCATTAGCTTGCTACACAATTTTCTATCATTAATTGGCCATTTGTGTCCATTGCCCTGCAGTCTGATATGTTTCTGTACTTTCAAAACCTCTGCTTTGAACTCCCAGGGACTGCTGCTGCGGTCTTGTGATTATTCACTTTTACATAGCTGTCTAGTCTGCAATAGCTCACAGTACACAACACTGGTGTTTAAAAGCTTATAAATATACATGCATATATATATCACTTTATCAACTAATTATTACTATCTGCCGAACTACTGGAGTATTTTTTACAGTTCTGATTGCAGTGCTTTTCAGATTATGGCACGATCTTAATATGCAGTCAGTGGAGACACCCATTTTGATCTGGCTTGTCTGCCCTAGAATTGCCTGTCTCTCCACTGACAACAAAGACACCTGCGGAAAGCAAGCTACTCACTTGCATGTCTCCGTTAAACGAACAAAACGTGATGGAGAAATTCTGGGGGGTTTATTTCATTAGCAAAGAAAAAGGAGATGAGTCACCCAGTACAAACAAATGGGGAAACGGGGAATGAGAAAATGTTCGGGCATTAATTTTAGTTAACTGTTAATTCTAGTTCATCGTTTAGACACCTGCTAGCTGCATCATGAAAGGGAATATCATCAATAGTATTCATTTCTGAAGTAGCAAGTGCTGTAAAATATGTTTTTAAGGGAAAGGTGCATGCTGCTTCTCTTACAGCTACAAAGCACACTACTGTAATAATCTTTATTTAATAAAATATATATGAAGTACGACAAGCAGTAGAAAGCAGCAAGAGCATTTCCACTTCCTTCCATGGGACCAAAAAAGAGCAGGTTTTTTCTTTTCTTAATAACCCTGTGCTGCTACGTTATCCAGAACAATGCTCAGTTTCATATTATAAGTATAATCAGTGCAGGATTATAGAGCTGAGACTTAATAATAATTTAAGGAGAGAGGGTGGAAGCACAAAAGAGAACATAGTGGAGGAATGGCAGAAAAAAAAAAGGAAAAAAAAAAGCAGGAAAAAATATATTTGTTTCTATAAAACTGAGTTCAACAACTGTGAGACTTCATGGAAGGTGGGTTCAGGAGGTGGTATCAGCTGAGAGACTGAAGAGAAATGAGGAGTCAGAGAATAAGTTTTAAATTTAGTAATCAGTATTTAAAAAAAATAAACCCTGCAAACAAAAGATAAAAAAGAATGAAAAATAAGAGGAGTGGAAGTGGTTGAAATAAAAACAGACCCTTGCTTTGTAAAAAGCCATAAGTGAGTGTGAGGAATACGTGGGAGTGTGTGGTAGCCAACAAGGCTGATGAATGAGAGGTTGCTCAAATGTGAGGTTGTTTTTTACCCGTAAAAACCAGCAAGCACCAGGAACAAAAGAGCTCTACCCCAGTACAATGCTGGGCCTGAAATGGGAGACGTGCCAAAAACTCCATTAAGTCCACAAAACACATGATTTTTATGGAAGTGATTGGATACTGGGCTGATGGATGAACAGACAGACAGGTAGATAATGCAACAAACAGATTGTTCATGGCTTGACCGCCATCATTCATATTTAGCAATCACAGTTGGATTGGTGAAGACAAAGCATACATTGCAATATATTGGGTTAATATTGATGAAAACATAGAGATGTCATATTTCCTTTTCAGTCCTGCCTCTGCTGCCATTTCACTTAGAGCTATAAATTGCACTTATTGAGAGGAAAAAACACGAGTTGATGTGAAAACTGAAGTACAGACAGTATACTGAAGTCTCACAAACTCTGACAAAACACATATTAAAAATAATAGTCGTCCTGGAAAGGGGACAAGCACTGCAGGAAATAATAAAAGTGACACAATCAATAAAGGCACTGCCGCTCTCAACAGTCGGCTGCTTAAAATTCTCAACATTAAGCAAGTAACAGATTTTTAAAAGAAAAGTAGTTTGAAATCAAATCCATGGTTTATGACCAAAAAGAAAAGGTAGGCGTTACTGTTTCACAGTGGCATGATAATAGCAGCTTATATTATTTTTTTCCTCCATACCAAGGAGAAAAGAGAAAGGTAATAAAGCAGAATGACATGGAATTGAAAAGATGGAAGATACTGGGGTTTTTTCCTTTCTTTTCTTTTTTTTTTCTTTAGCCCAATACCTTACATTAGGTCTGGCTGTAATTCCAGTCATTGTTGTATTGAGGATTGTGCAAGCAAAAATATATATGTTTTCTGAAGACTTTTAGGACTGAAATAACATCAGCTGAATTCTAGGAAACTGTGGCTGACGCTCCAAAGTCACTCATCAAAACACTGTAGGAGTCAGCTCAGGTGCCGTACCATAAATCCCTGCTTATTTACTGGATAAGGGTGATCGTAGTGAAATCCTGCATGTGTAAATGACTTGCATAGTGTGTCTTGCATTGTTGTATCCTGATATAACATGCAGGGCACATCAGCAGGGAGTGACTGATTAACCAAATCAGATTTCGTGAAAAGAGAAGTTTTTTTATTAGTACCTACAACAACAAAAACACTGTGCACTAGAATAGAAATCATAGTGCCTGACTGCTTGCCTGCTCATAAAAGTGAGTGTTACTATGATGAACTGTTTTATATTCGCAGTGATTTTACTGCAGCTCCTCACAGGAAAATGTATAATCTCCGCCTTGCTTAATATTACAAACAGCTGGCGAAAAAGCTATAGCAGATAACACATTGATCTCAAAACGTTCAGAAGAATTGTGGTTTGCAAATCTGTATTGCACGGCCACGTAGAAAGGCGATTACATTTGGAAATGTAAACCTAGAAAGTTCTCAGGGAAGTGAGGTGTGCAAATCTGCGTGAGAGATGATGATGAGTGACTTAACAACCGCCCAGTAATGACTTGAGTACAGAATGTTGGTACTGAAATCTGGTAAATCATAGAACCGTAGAAAGTGTTGGGTTGGAAGGAACCTTTTAAAGATCATCCAGTCCAACAAATACACCGGTTAGGATGCTCTGTCAACGAAAAGGAGAATTAGAAAAGGATTGCAGGAAGATTTAGGTGACCTGGAAGACCAATATCATAAAATCACCCCAGCTTACTGATTTCCCAAAAAGGGGTTATTGTTTTTTTTTTCCATGGTGGTGCTTTGTAGACACTTCCTTGCTTAAGCCACCTTTCACTGGTTTTTATGTTCCCTTTCCCTATAGAGCTTGTTCGTTGTTATAAAATTGAATATGCAACACGGTGCTTTCAAGAGAGCATTTGTGGCAACTAAACGACTGGAAAAGAACTGCTCATTCTGGCCTGGCTTTTTTATTCAGTTTAGGACCTCTCATGGAAATTTGGGCCACCAAGTGGCAGTACATTTTCAGTGTAATGTGCACCTGTTAATATCAGGTAGTATTATCGATTCAGCTCACTCAATACCATTCTCATATGAGTCCTCAATGAATACTAATAGGAAGAAGGAAGTCTGAAAGGGCAGTTAAAAGGACTGGAGAGAAAGAAATACTGAGAAATATGTGTAAATTATACAACTAAATAAAGCTGTACTGGACTCTGCTGTAGAGGAAAGCAAGGATTGTTTAAGCACTTGTTGACAGTGTAGAATAAACAAAGGATTGAGAGTTTATTAATCTTTAATAAAGAAGCACAAAATAAATGAAGATCCTTATTTAAAACACAAAAGAAAAAAGGAATTAATAACAGAAGGTTAAAGTTATAATGTAGTTGCTATGGTAACCATAAGAAGTAAAAGGCAATGGGGTTATTACTGACTTGTGCACAGTGGTAAGATAAATAAGTTACTGTTTCCTGACAGGAGAGACTCTGTATCATATCTGTAAGCTGTAATGAGGTTAGTTGTGATCTTTAAAATCCTTCACACCAAACTACCTGTTGTCTATAATATGCCAAAGAAAATAACATGCCAGCAGCACAGGCGATAACAAGGTAAATATTTCCTTAACGGGAGCATGTGTTATTTCACTTGGTTTCATCTGCGCAAATTAATCTTGGGCTGGCTTTCTTCACAGAGTAGGTCAGATTTACAAAACAAACTTCACGTCAAATCATCAGCATCCAGGTGGAAATGGCACTGGTTATATTTGCTTAGCTTATTTGATTGCAGCACATAATTTAATAGGCTTTTCCAGAAGAATTAAAAAGATCTCTTTAAAATAATAAAGGGACCAGTCCACAAACACTTTGTTCCACAAAAACGGCATAATTTGGTCTACGTTTCTCCCCCATAACTCCTGTAGATTTTACTCATTCTCAATAAAATAAGCCTTTATCTTTTTATTCCCCAAAGCTCTACAGTGCCAGACTTCCATCAGAAAATCCTAAAGCTAAAACTGCTTCCCGTGTTTCTTTAGGCAAATGGGCTTTCCAAGAACGCTCTTACAGCACCGTTAGTAATTCAGTATGACAATATTCAGTTCTGTGGCTTCTCCGTGAGAAATCAGTCTCATTTTTGTAACTGTTATAATCCGTAGCCACAGTAATTTATGGTACTGTTTTGTAGCCAATTAGTACGATGAATGCCTAAAAATGTTTTGTACTCTTCACTGTAGTGACTTTGAATGGTGTCTTTTGTCCATACAATGTGAGTTAGTTTTTGCTCAAAGGCCTTGACAATACTAATATGTACTGCTGACTCAGCAAATTACCCGTAGCCTTTAGCTTTCCATATCATGGCGGTACCGATGCCACTCCACTAAAGATCTGTCTTGAGCATGTCCATGTAATGTTTCATCAGCCTTCTTTTCAGCCATTTATGTATAGATTATCTGGCCAGTGAAAACAGGCTCGAGCAATCTATTATCAGATGCCTGGACCAGTGTATTTGTGCTTAAGGAAGCCTACAGCTGTGCTACTGATCTCAATATGCAAAACTGTGTTCTGTCACTTGATACCAGCAAAATCATTCATACAGACTCATGCGGAAAGCGTTCAGATGCTTATTCTGATGACTGCAAGTTTCTTAACTTCTGCACAATACATAAAACTGGTTTTGAAAAATGAATTGTACCCGCTTCCATTCCAAAGAATATATTTTTTTCTCTTTGGTACAGTGATGAGTTTTTAATGTCCCAAAACAGAACTTGAATTCATTTTTGTTGTCATCCATGTATATTTTAACAGTTATATTGTCAACCTAGCTGAATTCTCCTACAGATTTCTCAGTCGTTCAGCGGC
This sequence comes from Mesitornis unicolor, assembly GCF_000695765.1. Lineage (NCBI taxonomy): Eukaryota > Metazoa > Chordata > Aves > Mesitornithiformes > Mesitornithidae > Mesitornis > Mesitornis unicolor. Next base: position 15,919 of record NW_010206616.1, read on the forward strand.
AACACACAGCTCTAACTGACTTTTCAGCATCTTCTAGCTTTTCAGCGCTGTGAAACTGGATGAGGACCTTAATTTCCTTTATGTTGATGTGCAGGCTTAATCACTTGTTCTGGTGATCAAAGGAGTTGATGATATATGGCATACATCCTCATATGTGCGTACTCATTGGCAAAGAACAGCCTACAGTACAGCAATTATATACATTTTGAGTTAGCACAAAATCTCTCTCATGTATATGCTGACAAATATAAATTAGTTTATGCCAGCTAAGTACAAACTACAGGTTATACTACAGAACAAGTATCACAGAGTCACAGAATATTAAGAGCTGGAAGGGACCGGGAAAGATCATCCAGTCCAACCCCTGCCAGAGCAGGATCACCTAGACTAGGTTACAGAGGAACACAGCCAGGTGGGTTTTGAATGTCTCCACACAAGGAGACTCCACAACCTCTCTGGGCAGCCTGGGCCATCCTCCAGAACACTCACACTCACAAACTTTGGCCTCATCTGCAGCTTGAACCTCCTGTGCTCCAGCTTGGGACCATTGCCCCTTGTCCTGCCATTGGACATCCCAGAGCAGAGCCTGACTCCTTCCTCCTGACACTGCCCTTTCCAAATGGATCCCCAGGAATGAGGGCACCCCTCAGTCTCCTCTGCTCCAAGCTCAAGAGCCCCAGCTCCCTCAGCCGCTCCTCAGCAGGAGATGCTCCACTCTCTCCAGCATCTCGGTGGCTCTGTGCTGGACTCCATGCTGACCCTGTCCATGGAAAGGGTTACTCCAGTTTGGTCTTTAGAGCTGTTACATGATTTTCTTTCTTAGAAGGAAAGTCTTGAAATCTTTCTTGTACTTGAAAATTGCTATCACATTATCCCTGGGCCTTTTTTGTTTCTTAAGTTGATCTCAAGTTTATACAAATTGTCTCTGTAAATGGTGTTCATTAAGCTTTTGATACTTCTTGTTCTTTAAGCAGGACTTTCTGTAATGATTCACTTTCCTTTTTCCTTTTTGTTTTTTTAAACCGAGCCAGTACTCTAACTGAGATAGAACCAGGTTGTGTTTTCCTCAAGTATTTATGGAAAGCAATGTCAAACGCACTATTAAATTTAATATAAATGACGTTATCAGACTTATTGTCCTTCATAAGCCTCGACTGGTTTGATAAGATTCATAGCTTACAACTCCATGTTGTCTTTTATGTTTGTTGCTATATGTTATCTTTATTGTCTCCCAGGTGTTTGGAAATAGCTTGATTATTTGACATTTTCCATTTGATCTTTTAAAAATCTGAACAGCATTAAGACTGACTGCCACTAATTTATTCTTCTTTGCTCTTCTGAGTAATTGAATCTGAACCCTTTAATGGGTATTTAAATTGCAATTGTCAGGCATCTTGTGACATACAGCACCCTACAGTTTGATCATCTGGTGAGCAAACTGCATCATACATAGGTAACTCTGATATCTGCAAATGCTAAATTGCCTCCCAGTGATAGAAGTAGCAAAATTCTATGCCTAGACTATGCATGAATCTAGAATCTTTATTTCTCAGCTTGCTGAAGTGCTGTATTAATGATGACTACCTGAAACGCAGTAGAATACTATTTTTGTTTTCTTTCCTAAAATTATGCTTTTCTAAGACAAGGGTTTGTCATTTCATGCCACTGCATAGGTACAGTTTCCTGACCTCCTGCATTTTTTTCATCATAATGAGTGTATTTCATCGATAGTAGCAAAATAACCAGCTCCAAGTCTTCCAGTTGAGATTTGCTGGCCAAGCGTTTCTAAATTTCAACCACGACATCTCTCACTTTTTCTATTTTTCTGCACTGCAGGAGTTGACATAGTCAAGAATAAGAGGAACAGTGCAGTAGAGCTTTAGAAAATATATTCAAATGATACGATCATAGCAAGAAAAAATTGCATAATCCTATTTCAATTTTCCTATCTGTGGCCCTTAATTATTGACGCAGCTAATTGAAAAAAGTGGGTAGTGAAGTGCAAATTGTTTGAGCATGGTCAATTAGTGTAATTGTCTCGTGTTTGATAGTACAAACTGCAGAAACGTCTACAAATTTGGGTTATTTCAAACCAGCCATGTGTATCCATTGCTCAGAACTGCAACAGTGCCACATAGCAATAAGAGCTGTTTCTGAGTCTTTAGGACTTTGCAAAGTATTGATGTTGCCTTAATTTCTATCCAGAAGATGCCTGGGATCTGTTGGAGCTGGTCCAGAGGAGGGCCATAAAAAATTATCAGAGGGATTGAACAACTCTCAAATGAGGAAAGACTGGGAGAGTTGGGATTGCCCAGCCTGAAGAAGGCTCCAGGGAGACCTTACTGCAGCCTTTAAATACTCAAAAGAGGCTCATAACAAAGATGGGGATGGGCTTCTTAGTAGGACCTGTAGCAATAGGGCAATAGCCAATGCCAGGACAAGGGGCAATGGGAGCAAGCTGGAGCACAGGAAGTTCAAGCTGAAGATGAGGCCAAAGTTTGTGAGTGTGAGGGTTCTGGAGCATGGCCCAGGCTGCCCAGAGAGGTTGTGGAGTGTCCTTGTGTGGAGACACCCAAAGCCCTGGCCGTGTTTCTGTGTGACTGCTCTGGTGATCCTGCTGTGGCAGGGGTTGCACTGGGGGAGCTTTCCAGGTCCCTTCCAACTCTTCATATTCTGTGATTCTGTGACAAGGAGTAGCAGTGTCCTGGTTTCACTGGAATCGAATCATAGAATCAATTTTATATTCAAAAAAGCTTCATTTATTGAGGAGACTACAGCACTTGAGTAATGGGAACAAAGCTGATAAGACACTTGGTTTTAGTTTTTGGCCAGCACTGGTATGTGGTTTGCCATAGTGATCAAGGTCCTTAGCAGTTCTGAGTTAGCCAGGAGCAAAAGCCAGGACAGATGCCCTAAGCTGGCCAACAGAATCATTTCATACTATAAGTGTCATGCTCACTAGAAATCAGGTAGTTTTCTGGGGACAGCTCTTTTTCCTTGATGGTCACCATCCCCTGGAGGGTTTTGCCCATCAGTCTGCTCTGAGGCCTACTCCTCCATTTGTTGTGACTGTCGTGCTCTTGCTGGAGCTGTGATGCTTGCAGTGTTGGTCATCATTCACCGCTGGGAGTGCACAGCTCACAAACACTGTATGGGCTGAGTATAACTGCATATTTTACAATAATAATGGTATTAATATTGTTTTCTTATTTTTATTTTATTACATCTCTTTCCATTTCAACCCATGCGTCTCCTTTCCTTTTTCCAATTCCACTCCTTGTGTAGGGAGAAGTCATTGGGCAATAGAAGAACTGTTTAAATGAAAACAAATGGTTTTAAACTAAAAGAGGGTAGATTTAGAGTAGATATAAGGAAGCATTTTATTACAATAAGGGTGGTGAAACACTAGAACAGGTTTTTTAGAGAGGTGATAAATGCCTCAACCCTGAAAACATTCAAGGTCAGGTTGGTCAGGGCTCTGAGCAACCTCATCTATTTGAAGATATCCCTGCTCATTGCAGGAGGATTGGACTAGGTGACCTCTAAAGGCCCCTTCCAACCAAAACCATGCTATGATTCTGTGGCCTGAAATCAGAAACTGTGTCTAAAGAAAAAAAGTAGAGGATAAAACTTTTCCCAGGTTGCAAAAATTGCTTTTCTGTTTATACGGAAAAGATTTCCATTTATACAAGTAAATCCATTTATACAAGAGTCACATTTTGATTGTGGTGCTCTAAAAGCATGAAGCTCTTTTCTAAATACTGTTATTTAGTCGGTTATGGCATAGATGAGTATTCTTATCTAATTGTAGACTCTGTACGTGTTTCACTGGATTTCATCTTAGTTTTCTGAAGTATTTTGAAATCCATCTTCCATAGCAAAAATCTGTCCCCAAACACCTTTTAATAATTTGTGATTATAGACTCTCATTTGTATCAAAGTCATTTTTTTCAGTGTGACCAACATGATTTTATGGATTTATTTTAGTGATCATTTAAAAAAACGAAAACCTTAAGTCAAACAGCATTCTGTAAATGAATAGACACTTAGAACTGTAAGAAATAGGTTTTACATGGGCTGAATTGCAGCTGCAAGTTAAAGAGGGCTTTACTGGGTAAGAGAAACAAATGGCTTACACTTATATTTAGTTTTATACAAAAAAAAGGGGCCAAACCACATCTATTTCTGTACTTCAGTTTTAAATGCATTTTTGTACTTTAAGTTTGTGTTATTTACAACAAATTAAACCAGATTTAATGGTATCCATTTAGCAATCATTAGGTCTTTTTAAACGAATTAAGTGCCTCAGTACGGTGATCTCACGCTCACCGACAGTATTAGATCACTGTCATCGCATTTCTAGGTGCTTTCTGAATATTTGTGTTTTAAACACAACCCAAAGTTTTACGAAGCAAACGTACGCGCATACTGCGGAAAGTTTTCGTGAATGTACTATGATCTTCTCTACAGTAAGTGGGTATAGCTAATTTTTATTAAAACTCGCTGTAATTGCCCAAACCTGCTACTTTTAATGGTGTGGAGGGGATTCTTTCTGACTGACATGTGAGAATTTCTCTAATCGTGTAGAGCTTGTTGCACTTATGGGAGAATTTAGAGAGGTTCCCAATTCTTCTGTCTTCACCAAACATGGGTATAGTAGCATTAGACTGTCAAAAAATAGATCAGCTGATGTCCTTGTATGTTCCTCCAATTGAAAGTCAATAAATGTAATTTAGCTCTGTAATCTCAGTTACACCACTGAAGGCAGAGGGTGGGCACATTAAACTGTGGTAGCTTGAGCCTAAATATGGCATCTCCCTTATGCGGAAAGGCTGAGGGAGCTGGGTCTCTTTAGTTTGCAGAAGAGGAGACTGAGGGGAGACCTCAGTCATGTTTATAAATATTTAAAGGGTGAGTGTCACGAGGATGGAGCCAGGCTCTTCTCGGTGACAAACAATGATAAGACAAGGGGTAACGGACACCAACTGGAACACAGGAGGTTCCACTGAAATTGGAGAAGAAACTTCTTCTCAGTGAGGGTAACAGAGCACTGGCCCAGGCTGCCCAGAGAGGTTGTGGAGTCTCCTTCTCTGCAGACATTCAAAACCCGCCTGGACGCCTTCCTGTGTAACCTCATCTGGGTGTTCCTGCTCCGGCAGGGGGATTGGACTGGATGAGCTTTTGAGGTCCCTTCCAATCCCTAACGGTCTGTGATTCTGTGATATGCATGTCAGACAAATAAAGAATATTGAAATCATGATGCCTATAGAGTGTGGGTGCCTGGATGATCAGGTGGTAGCTGTTTAGAGGGTATTTTATCACAATTTTGGTTAGAGAGAGAACTTAGTTGCCAAAGACCTGCCTCCAACGTTGATGCTTTCATGAGCTTTAGGCTGCAGTTTCTCCTTCTCTCCTTATCCATAAACAGCATCTTCCATGCTCAGGCCTTTCACTCCTCTGAGTGTCCCATGTGGATCTGATCACTGTACCTTGAGGTGTCTGTCGCTGTATGTGGATATAGAAGGTAGGCGTACGCTCATCACTTGATTTGTCCAAAAGAAATCTATTTCACTGCAGGAATAAAGAGCTTAATAAGTACTCAGTCCAAAACTCTACAGTTTCACAGATTCTTACTGTTATTATTGGCCTTTAAAACCAGCAGGTACTCTCTACTCAATTAATTTTGTCGTCGATCACTTAGCAGGCACCATTTTGTCATCACTTGACAACTAAAGAATTCTCTGCTTCTATTAGTAAGGTTTTTGGTTATTGCTTTATAAAAAGAAAACTTAATCAGAACTGTTCCTAAAACCAGTTTTATTCAAAACACAGGAAGCCCTATTGCACTGTGTTAAATTGTACAGTACAGAAGCTGGTGTGGATGTCTGTTAACACAAGAAATCATACATGGAGATCATCCTTGTAGAGAAATGCTGGGGGGAATAAAGTTATTTTAAACGATGGAAATCACTGCAAACACAGAGGTTAGAAACATGAAGCAAATTGTATACGTTTGTTGTTGAGATTGATTCACTCTAAATATTTTCCTTTTGATATCCTTGCAGAAGGTAAACTTACAGGTTTTATTCTGACAACACGTTGAGTGGATTAAACCCTCTAAAGTCAGAACAAAAAAGATCAGTACACACTTTATTGATTTAAAGTATATATTCAATTCTATTCAATACAGTTCAATTCCTTTTGTAATACTATGTTAATGGGGAAAAAATTTAATGTCGTTAGTTTCCCTATAATTGAACTTGTTCTGGGTTATTTTTTTGTTCCTTTTTTTGTTCTAGTGAATAATCTCTTCAGTTTGCTGCTAGCATCTGTTATTTTTCTTACTTAAGACCTTAGCACTTACTGGTCAACTTGCAGTAGTTTGAATGTAAAGCCAGAACGTACACGAGCAGTGATTTGAAATTCCTTCTGACGCTAAGCGTGGCTACAGGAGCGCATCAATCTATAGTCAAGAGAACTGCATTGCTTCTTCATCTCCTTTTGTTACTATGACTTATTTCTTCCCTCTGGCTTTTCAGCTTCCTCCCAAGTTAATGGGATCTCGACTCTGAGATACCTGATCTCTTGTCTTGTCATTAATCACTCTGAAGTTAACGGATAGTACACCTTTCAGCACTAGCTTGACTTTAACTTTGTCCACGTAGTAATGGATCAAGGTCATGAAAACACAGGATAGTGCCGTTTGAAAGCACTTTTCTTTTTGTATCAAGCAGTCTTTCAATTGAAGAAAATCTTCTTTGCATAGTTTCAAAAGGACGGCAACCTGATTGAAGTTTCTGTGTTAAAAAAAGCTAATTGTACACAACATTGGAGAGACCAGCATTAACTGTCAGTAAATTTGATCGAAAACAATTCATGTTATTATTTTTAGAAATGTAAGGTGTTAAAGAAAGATTGCAGAATTGAAGAATGTGATAGATTCAAGTCTTTTACCATGATATTTCAATTGAGAATTTTCATGGTTTTTCCATTACTGGGTGGACAAATTATTGCTCTGTACATTCATGATGGCTGTACGCTTCATTTATGTACAGTAGTTCAGGTCAGGAGCTCCAAATAAAGAAGTTGAAATAGTTTGCAAATTACTTTTAAGCCATCGTTCACTTGGAATCCATGCTGGACATTGGTGGTGTTGCCTGCAAAATAGGCAGGAAGTTCAATGCAGGGCGCGGAAAGATTGTCGATTGATTATTCAGTTCACTTTCCTGATTATTCTTCTATTTCTGAACACACCATTGACACAAGAGGTCTTTTATCACTCTTCAGGGAGAGGGATTTGGACTCTGGGAGTTTTAGAAGGAGCACTGGGGGTAGGCCCAGCCATCCCGAGATGCGACAGGAAGCAGCCCAGGAAACCAGGAAAAGCCCTCGAAAACCTCGGGCGTCCTCGGTGGCCGGAAAGGGGAGAGAACCGTACTGATCTCTGACCCCCCAGGGTCCTACAGACACCACCTGTCCTTCCCTTTCAGGCTGGTAACCCTTAAACCATAACATTGACATATTTAAAACGGCTCAATTCTTGGTTTAGTTTTAACACACAATGATTTATAAATATAAAAGGCCCATGTTCTGAGAAAAGACAAATCCCTTGAAAAGCTTCCAGCACACTGACTGTAATCACACATAAGCAGCTATAGCTTATGTGCATTAAACCTAGAGCCCAATGAGCAAAACACATAAAGTGTATTCACATTAGAAGAGATGTTTCAAATTTTTATCCACCTGGTCAAAAACAGAGTGAAAAAAATCACCGTATATTAATTATTCATAAGTATTACCCTGCAATCATAGCGATATCCCTCTAAATTCATAAATATATTGTAACATTCTATAGACTTCATTACTGGGCTATATCAATAACTACAGCCCTCTTACAGCTTTGCTCAGTGGAGTCTCTGCTCACAAATGCACACGCACATCTCTTACAGGCATAGGAGATTTAGAGAGACTAAGAGAACATTGTTTAATGGACGAAC
>NW_010206617.1:0-5624 GCF_000695765.1 Mesitornis unicolor
ACCGAGCGATTCTGTGATTCTGTGAAATTAAGTAATCTTCCTTAACTTTCCTGCTTCTTGAGGCTGTTTTGTTGCACTGTATGTTTTTTTTTTTTGTCTGGGATTTCCTCTTGGAGTTCTCTTCTAGCTGCATACAGCCAGAGAGTCTCATCCCATGTCTTTAACAACTTTTAGCTCACACACTCCAAATAATTCCTAATTAGTGAAAGGCACCCATTACTTCTAGATAAGTAGCACATAAGTTAGCACAAATGAAAGTATACGTGTGTCCTGGTTTTGCTGGGATAGATCCTTTTAAAAAAACAAAACAAAACAAAACAAAACCTAAAAACATCTTACAAGGTCTACATCAGTGATGGAAGCTTTTGAAAAACATATGCCTTTTGAAAAATGTAGTTATTATCAGACAAAATGGGAGGAAGACACTTTTTGTTGTTTCACCCATGCTTAATGTGTAACAGCTGGAAAATCAGAGTAGGCAGACCAGGATTTTTTTTTCCAAGTGTCTACACTTTGTCTTATCATAGTCTTACCATTGGATGTTTCTACTGTTCACTTCAAGATTTTGTTCCTCATTATTAAAATTATTATAAAATAATGAAGATACATCAGCTGGGGTGATCACAAAAGGAGCCAGGTAGTCAAATGGTAAATAGTCTTAAAAGCCATACAGATGGACAGGCCACAAGCCTACATGGAGACTTGAGCAGCCTTTTGTATTACCAGTTGCAGCTCATGCCTCAGCTGCCTAGTTCTCTCTCAGAGAGAACGATTTGGATAGCACAGATCTCTGTGAAACCGGTAACTTACTCTCTGAGGACCAGAAAAAAAGTTGAAACGATACAAAAATGAGACTGTTGCACTCCTCTGACCTTTGGAAAGGTGCTGTGACTGGGAGTTGCCAGGGCACTGCATAACTATGGTTTGAGAAGCCAAACAGACCAGAGTTAGTTCTAGCATATTATTGCATGGACAGTGAAGAAGCGCAAGATTATCTCAAATGCCAGCTATGCTAATAACTAGTAAAATGAGTGGTATATGATAAGCTTGAAGCCTACTTTATTTTTCTTAGACCAAATCTGTAAGTCTGAACATTTACATACATGTTCCATGTTCAGGTTCACATTTTTTTTGGTACCAGATTGAAAATGTAGATTCTGAATAATAAAACTGTTATTTGTATGTGGAAAAACTACTTCTCTTGCTCTCTCTCTCCTTCTCTCCCCCCCTTTTTTTCACCCTCAGATCTTCAAAGAAAGCTGCAATTTCAGTTCTCAAACACCCATATTGTCTAAAGAGCAGGAAAAATGTTGATGTCCTCCAAATTCATCTCTGTTCTAGTCCTTGTTCTGAGGAGAAATTGAAAATAACAGGATGTGTTGGGCAGTAGCCTTTTCTCAAGGGGCAGCATGCTGTTCATAGGGCTCAAACCTGTTCTCAAGCATAAAAAATATTTGTATAGGATATTGGTTTCTAAAGTGTTCCATTAATAATTTTATCACCAGCCCCACCAGGTAATCACTTTGTTCGTGAACTAGTTGACCACTAAATATGGATTCCCATGTAAAGGCACAATATTGCTTTTTTATGCACGGTTCAGTTATAATCAGTGCCTACATAGGAAAACGTTTGAAGTTGCTCACATATAAAGGACTGCTACAGATTCTGGTAGACACATTCTCCATGCACTACACCACATACAGAAATGTGTTTAGCAATCCATAAAAGGCAATAGTTAATGTAACCACTCAGCCAAGATAAGAAATATGGAAGCTTAAATAAGCAACTTGAATCACTGTAACAGCAAGAGGAAGCTTGCAGCTCCATACTACACAATGCAGAAGTAGACATAAAAGAGCTGCTTTTTTTCCAGCCCTCTGCAATACAGCAAACAAGCCTCTGAATGTCTATAAACAGTGTTTCTCTTGCACTGAGGCTGACTTTTCCAGTTATAGAAATATTTGCAGTTTTAAAGGTGAGATAGTTACGGATGTAGAATCAGTAAAAGTCAAATGAAGGGAGAGAGGACATGGTTACTACAGATGTAGAGAAAACCGTCTGTAGCCAAAAGTAATCTTACTGGTGTGTGTTTGAGATGTTATACTGAGAAGGAAACTCTACTATGTATGTTATTATACTCTTTTGCTGACATGAAACTTCAGCTGCTGATGTAGCCTCTGTGTAACCAGGTTCATTTGACTTCTAGATAAAGGAGCCATAATGCTACTGTCAAACCATTCAAACAATCCAATATTGAACTTTTGGTGCAAAAAGATGCTACATCTTCTATCTTTCTGTGTTTCCAACATGATATGTCCTATTTGGGATAAAATGCTTATGTACATGTGTCTTTGTACAGAAATCTCACCTCTGTCACTGGTTTGTTGTGTGGCCTGGCGTAGAGCCCATACTTTGGGAGTGGAATCTTGGCCCTGCTGCTGAGAGTGGGAGCCTTGCTCTTCAGGGCCTGGGTCTCACCCTGCATCTCATATTCTGAAGCTGTGCCATGAAGACACGGATATAGCAAGTCCCTGTCTCTACCACAAGAGTATTGAAGGTTGAAGTTCGAGTAGGCTCACTTCTGAAAAAAATAATGTTTTGATAATTAACTTTATTTTTGTAAATGCACAGAATTCTAAACAAAAAAGGCAGAGCATCTTTTTTGATCATGAGAATTACCTGAACAAAATGAGCTTTTTCCATCTCCACCTCTAGTCACAGCTTTATTCAGTAGTTAGTCCCTACTGACAAACTAAGTGCAGTGTAGTCAAATGGATTAATTACTCTCTTATAATATATGTACACTTCATTTTTACCTACACTCTCTGAAAAAAAGTATTATTTTAATGAGGCCTGAGTCAACATCATTGTAGAGATTGACTAAAGTCACCTTTTCATTCCTTTTAGGTTAGTTGAATATTTTGTACTGAATTCTTATTAACATTATGATCATCATCATTGTCATCATCATCATCAATGTCATTATTTTAAATTGCCTTTTTTATGGAAAATGTTGATTTTTTGAAAGCTAAAAGACTCATTTTAGTGAAAGAAACAGTTTTCAAAAATATTTTCTAAAACTTAACTATTTATTTCTTTATGAGAAAAGAATGAAGGAAATTAATATCATAAATACTATAGGTTATCTAATGAGGAATGTATAGTCCTCTATGAACTACATTCCCAAGCCAGATGAATGCATCTTCAGAAATGCACTAGTAAAAAGAAGAGACTATGGTGAATCATGGAAGAAGAGAGACTAGAATGAATAGAAAGAATGGGAGCACAAAGATCATCCAAATGCAAATTTTTGAGTTTTTATCACAATCTTCATTAAGGTGGTTTCCTGCCCACCATTTTCCAACCACATTAGTTTATGTGGCTAATGGTCATGTATACAAGGCTTTCTATTCTGTATTGATAATAGATTTTTCTTTAGGTCACACAGGAATCTTTATTTTTCTTGAAGGATGGCTTTGAATCATATATTTTTTATTTTTTTTACTATCGCTGATTGGAAGTGGCTGAAAGATTACAGTATGTGCTAAATATATTATGGAGTGAACTGTACCTGGGAGAAGGTAAGCTCTTTCTCGTTCACTTCAGCACGGTGACTGTCCTGTCTACTAAGTGGAACATTTAAAAGGGTAATGAGACAGAAAACTAATAAAATATAGAATGCATGCAAAATTAATATTGATTAAAATAAATTAGAAAAAGAAAATGGATGTACTTCAAAAGTAAATAGGAAATTTCTAATTCTAAGATGACCAGAAAACTAGGTTGATAGAACAGTCAAACTATGTAAACTTCTGAATATTGTTAACAGGTAAAATTAACCACTCCTCTTCGTATTTTCACAATTAAAAAATGTTTGCAAATTTCAGGAAAAAAAAGGAAATAGGTTGCATAGGGCATGTCAGCAAAACTCACAGCAGAGAAATTGTCAGGTTGTTAAAATATAATAGGGAAATACAGAGCAGGAAAGAAAGTTTCTACAAAGAAGAAGAATGGTGAAAAGGGCAAAATTATACAAGACTGTGATATAGTTTTGGGAAAGTCTCACGTAGAAAAGGGATGTTCAGAAATGTTAGGAAGATACAATAAAGTAAAAATTTCTGAAAACGTATATAAGAAGCTGTAACATATTGTGGAGGAAAGAGAGGAAGAAAATTTATTTCTTTCATCCATTTAGATGAGCATAGCCACTGTTCAGTGGTTCACAAACCATCCAGTTCTCAAACTGAGATGATAGGAATGTGACCTTATAATGTCAGAAAATGAAAAGGATAGGAAACAAAGAAAAAGATAATAAATATTTGGAAATAATTGGCTCCCTCTGTTAATCCCTGCTGTATCATCTCTAATACTTTTTATCATCCACATTTCAACAAGTTTTACCACCTCCTTCTCAGAAGTCAGTATTTTATGGTTTAAAAGACATGCATTTTCTGATATTCACTCTTTTAAATACTTAATTTAATCTCAACTTTTCATTGCATGTTTTTAGAGTGTATTCAAAATTCCTCCTTCCAACTTACTGTCTTCTTTTCAAAATCTTAGGATTTTTTTGGTTATACCCCTTTGTCAGTGATTGATTGAAACTTGCTAAAGAAAGTTGGCAAAAGATTTTCCTAAGGATAAGTGTGAGAAATAGTTATGGTGGGATTTGTAGTAAGATACTGCAACAAAATAAACCATTGCCCAAACACAAGTTTGATCAGAAGCAGATCTGTGTCATGCTATATTGGTATTCATTGCAAAGGCAGGGAGTTACTCCTATGTTTGGATTCTCAAAGGTATACAGAGAACTCAAACAACATGGGAGTAGGACACAGACAAAATCCAGAAGGATTATTTTGATTAGAATTTGGCAAAAAAATGGTTGAGAACTCTGGAATAAAAAATTTCTCCCAGTTTCATTCCCATTGCCTTTAGTGTCATGAGGGAAATACTGTGATTCTGCAGTCTGTCTTCCTAAAACTGACCTGTAAAATTAAAAAACTGGCTAACTGTTCAGGTTAGAAATAGGAACATTTCTCTTGGTCATTGCTTTTTCAGGAGACAGCAATCAAATTCTTTTCATATTTATTGCCTTACACTTTAGTTTCTCCACTGCCTTGACTAGTGCTTTCTAAACATTTTATAGCTTTCTGACATTTCTTGGTGCCCATTACCTCAAAACTCACCTCAGCAATCCCACTTACCATTCACAGAAAGAGAGAATCAGCTTCTGGACATGATGCTACATATGTAGTCTGAAACCTCTGTTATTATTGTGTTAAATTTATCATGTATGACTGTCCTTATATTTCATTCACTGTTACTGTTTTCTAGCTACAGCTGGTCAATTAGAGAAAGACATCCACTTGGAAAGTAATATTTGTATTTTAGTATATACTTTCCTATTTTCAGAAGTTTACAGTTATGACATATACTAGTATACCTTACTGTGGTAAATGACAAAAAGAATATTGACTTTTACCAAAAGCACAGTAAATATAGCTCTTTCATTTTCAAAATGAAATTTCATTTTGTTTATTGATATCACTTCCATGACTTTGGACTCTTCTCATCTACTTAAATTTGATTTACTGAACTAGGCTCTTTATTTTATATCTTTT